>NC_132820.1:21990920-22290920 GCF_048594095.1 Paramormyrops kingsleyae | reverse complement strand
TTTGAATTGTAGTTTCCAAAACACAACTACTACTCCTTTACAGTCAGGTAACCTTAGATACTTAGGCATAAATTTTTCCACCAGACTCTCAGATCTAGTACAGATGAATCATATTCCTTTGTTAAAAAAGGTGGAAGAGGATCTTGTGCAGTGGAAATCTCTACCTATATCACTCATTGGAAGAGTTGCCACCATTAAAATGATGGTCCTGCCTAAAATCAATTACTTGTTCTCAATGATCAATAATAAACCCTCTATGGCTTGGTTTAAAGCAAGCATCTTGTCATTTTTATTGAAGAACAAACCATCACGAATCAGCTTGAAAACTCTGCAAAAAGCCAAAGGTAATGGTGGTCTAGAACTACCAAGTTTCTATCACTACTTCTTAGCCAACAGACTGCAGTATATAACAAATTGGATCAAATCAAGCCCGGTAGATAGTCCATGGCTGGACTTAGAACAAGCAATCTGCGGAGAAGTAAAATTGTCTGATCTGCCTTTTATAAGTGTTTTAAGAGCCTTAGTATTAACACCTCATTAACAGCCTGGTGGGAATTTTTAAAAATAACTAGGTCTCCACTTATCCCCTGCAAATTAACACCCATTTGGAACAATCCAGATATTTGCCGAAAAAAGATCAAATTGAGCTTTCCCTTATGGCATGATAAAGGGATTAGAAATCTTGAACATGTTATGCAAAACGGAAAATTTATTTCATTCGAGGAACTAGTCTCAAAATACGGAAGTAAATTTCTTGAGTACCAGCAATTCAGGCAAGGTTCAATCTTAATCAGTTTAACTTAGAAATACCTCCATGGGTGCTAGAATTTTTAAATCTTTCTAGCCCCAAATTATTGCAAAAAATGTATAAGTTATTGTCAAAAATGGATGACTCAATTTCCCTCCCAACCTCAAAATGGGAGCAAGATCTATCCATCGATCCAGATCAAAACTTTTGGAAAGAAATATGTTTAAACACCTTCAAAATGACTAAAAACCCCAACTTACAGCTTATACCATACAAAACTCTGCATAGAGCTCATTATACAGGACAAAGGATGTTCCAAATGGGCCTTATACACTCAAACCTATGCACCCACTGCTCAGGTAACTTTGTAGAGAACTACATGCATGCCATATGGTCCTGCACACCGGTGCAGAAGTTCTGGCAAAGGATATGTGAAGATCTATGAATTTGGTTTAATTGCTATATCCCAACCTCACCTACATTGTGCATTTTAGGTGATGCAAGTGTATTAGATATGGAAGAAAATAAAGTGCACATGATCCTTACTGCCTTAGGCATTGCAAAGAAAACTATCTTCATGAACTGGAAATCAAAAAATAATTTATGTGTTACTCAGTATAGAAATTTAATTCTAGACCACATAAGTTTGGAGAGAATGTCTAATTCCCTCCAAAAAAAACAATTGGGCGAATTGGATTCTCTCTGGTCCATTCTGGCCAATTCCATTATGTAGGAGGGGGTGGTCGGCTGTGGTCTCGTCTCCTCATGATTCTGGCGGGTGGTGGGGTTGGGCCCCCGGGCTATGGGCGGCTAGTGGCTTCTTGGAGCTGGGGGGGCTGTGGCTGCCATCCTGTGATGTCTGGGTGTCTGCCCTGGCTGGTGGTGGGGGGGGGCTATTTGTCGTCGAATGAGTGGGTGACTGAGTACGGGCTGCCCTTCGGGGTGGGGGGGGGCTAGCTCTTGGCGTCGGCACTGCTCCGGGATGTTGTCGCCGGGGGTCTGTAAGCAGGCATTAGCATGACAGTAATGTGGTTTGAGGCACCGAGCTGGGGGAGGGGGAAAGCCTTGTAAGCTCCTCTTTGGGTGGTGCAAACAAGGTCCAGTGTGTTATTTCCCCGTGTAGGAAAGTCTATGTGTTGCTGTATTTTGGGAAACACACTCTTTAAGTCTGCATGATTGAAATCCCCAGCCAAGATGAGAAAAGCATCTGGGTGGGCTGTCTGCTGCTCACTGATGTGCTGGTACAGTTCATTCCGTGCCTCCCTCCTGTTGCTACCATTGGAGGTGGGAGGGATATACACAGTAAACAACAGTATAGCTGTATATTCCCTCGGTAGATAGAACGGCCGGCACTTAATAACCATAAACTCCAACACTGGTGAGCAGTATTTGCAGACCGCAACAGCATCGCAGCACCAGGCGTCATTGATGTAAACACAAAGCCCGCCACCGCGGGTCTTACCTCCCACGACGACAACTCTGTCAGCACGGTAGCATGTTAGCTGGTCAAGCTGAATGCCGCGGTCCGGGACACAGTCACTGAGCCATGTTTCCGTGAACACAAAAACACAACAGTCCTTTACATTCCTCTGAGATGAACATAGTAGTCGGATGTAGTCCAGTTTCTTATCCAATGAGCGTACGTTGGCCAGAACGATGGAGGGGATAGCGGGTTTGTGTGGGCAAGCCACCAGCCTAGCTCGGATATCTCCGCTCTTATCCCTCTTCTGCTTTCTCTCACGCCGCTTGAGGCACCTCCATTTTGGGCGAGGTGCAGGAGTGGGGGTCGGTGATTGAGTAGGCCTGCGGAGCAGACCCAGATCATTCAGCTCTTCGGCGTCCACAGAGTCTAACTTAAAAAGTTTGTTTCTGCCGATGTTGAGCAAAAATGTTCGGCTATATATGGGCTTAAGAACAGATAAACGCGACAAAGGTGTACAGAAACACTGCAACGTCCAGGACGAAAAACACAAAAACACTGTTTAGTCGGGAGAGAGAGAAGCCGCAGCGTGTGCACGCGCCGCCATTTTGGGAGAGAAAAAAAAATTAAAAAATTAAATTTGACTTCTGAGGTACCACTGTATCCTGTAAATTTTAGAACGTGAAACGGTCGGCTAAGTTGACCTCGAATGGTTCTGCGTGCTCATTGGTTATTGCTACGTATATCTGGAAGCAGAAGCTGTAATTTTTATTTCTCTTGGTCTTGATTTGGGCGATCTTCATTTACTGTTTGTGTTCCATTGCTTTAAATAACGTCTGCAAAGGGTCCTTTCAGTCGCTTGCGTGGTTTTCTACACACCTGTCTGGGATGCTTTAAGTGTTCCAGCTTTCGTGTGCGCAAGCCCACTGCATCATCCTTGACTGTTGCAACGGGGGTTGCTAAAAATGACAAAACCCCTGCAAAGGTCGGGAGTGGCATCCACCTCCCCAGTGGACACGGGGATCACCAGCATGCTCCTGTTGCAGCAGAGGCAGGGTCCGAGTGGGCGGCAGTTTGGAAGAAGATTGCAGCCCTCGAAGACAAGGTGGGCCGTTTACGGTCTGAGATCTCCGTGCTTGCTGGTGCCCTGACTGACCCACATATATCCCGGAGCAGTTCGGAGACCACTGGGACTCCTGTTGTAGTCTCCACTTCAGCTCCAAGCTGTTTCCCACCCCCTCCTCCTCCACTGCCACCTCCTCCTCCTCCACCTGCTAGTATCCAGGGCCCCAAGCAGAAGACGAGTCATCGTCAGGGAAGTGGCGCAGGACCCACCAAAGGCCCCAACATGGTGGATGTCCTGGCGGAGCTGCCCTGCGTTAAACTGCGCCCGGTGCTGAGGTCGCCAGGTGGGACGCCAGTGCCGAGGAGGGGACTGACGCAGGGGACGCCCATGGCCTCAGAGGACATTGCTGCCATTTTAGCAGAGGCTCTGAAGAAGAAATTCAAGCAACAGAACCACTCTGATGAGTAGGAGCAGCAGGCCTCTGAGCCCTTAAACTTTTTTTACTTAAATTTTTTATACTTATATAATTTTTATACTTAAGATTTTTATACTTATATACTTTATATACTTAAACTTTATATACTTATACTTTATGTACTTATATACTTTATATGCTTATATTTATATACTTATACTTTGTGTACTGATTCTATATACTTATTAATAAATAATATATTTATATCACTATTATTTTTAAAAGAGTTGCTGATTTTGTAATACTGCTGCAGCATTCTCCACATGCTAATCACTGCCCCACATCGAATTGGCACTTTGATCTGCCACATATCACTTCACTACCCCCTGTTGAATGTTGCATCGTATGTTGTTAGATATCTTCATTAAGGACATTAAGTACTTCATTATTAGGCTGCACAATATTGGAAAAGATGTATTTCTCCAATTAGTATTGCAGTATTTAATTAAATTTAAAATGCTTAAAACAAACATCTATTCATGAGTGATTAAAACGGCAAGGATGAAAATGATTAGGATTAGCTCTTGCCAAAATAGGGCTTGTAAACTTTTGTGGTAGTCAGAATTAACCCAAACAACTATGACTATACCCCACGGAAATCTTTAGTAAAAAGCGAAAGATTTATACGGGATGAAGAGAGACCCGAGTCGATATGGGGCTGCCGCTTAGCAGGTCCCCGTTAGCCGGGTCTCCGTGACGCCCCCGCTCTGAGTAGAATGCCCAGGGGCGTCGCAGCTGTCGCTGTCGGGGCCCCGACTCCTCCCTGTCCTCCTGTCCTCTCAAGAAACAGCAATCATTTAAACAAACATGAGGGAAAATTCAAAAGGCAAAGATGACGTCATGCCTTACCTCAGCACAGCTGTCCACCACACAAACAGCGTGTCACCTTACTTCAAAATAAAAAAAAATAAGAAAACCGGAAGGAAACGGGGGCCACGCACGGACAGGGCCCCTCCCTCACAGCACATGCAGCTAATTAGCTGGCCATCCAGAGGCACTCAGTCTATTAGTCACCCACTCAGTCAGTTAGTCAGTCAGTCAGTTCTGCCTTTCAACAACAAGGGGCAGTAGAGGTGCACCGTTCCTGGAAGCACTGCAATACTGGGCCGATGCCTGGAGCGGACGGGGCAAGCCCCACTTCCGGCTCCCTGTTCCAAAAATCTGTTTAATATGTGGTCCCCTCAATGGGGGACGTATCAAAATAACCTTTTCATACCAAAACAAAATGTAAATCAGCTCAAATACATGAATAATAAATATTATGCTTGTACTACTTACATTAACACATAATCACAATGTATGAGGCTGAATCATTCCTACACTATGCAAATCATGCCAACACAGTACAATAAGACTTTCAAAGATAATATTAAACAAATAGAACTACACACAGAAAAATAATGGTTCTTTAGAAGTCTGTGTGGTTCCATAAAGAACCATAACCTACTAAAGAACCATTTTATGTAGTGGATGGTTCTACGTGTTAGTCATATGGTTCTTTGGGATATTGAAGGGTTCTTAATTCTTATTCGAGTTATTGGATGGTGGTGGTGGGTATAAATTTGCAAAATAATTGTCCCTCTCCATAAGCTGCACTGAAAAGGAGAAGATGAAGGTTTTTCTGAATTTGTAAATACAACGAAGATCATGAAAGTACATTTTACAAGAAAATACTATTGTAGTCTTGCTACTTGAGAATCCCATGTATAATTCAGTATGATACTTTTAGTGTCGTTGTAATTGTTTTCTTAAAATACATTTTTAATTTTTGTCCGAAATATCAGAGTAAAATCCCTATGGTTTTGTGGCTTCCACAACCTGCGCATGCGGCTGACGAGTCCTGGTAGAGTGCGGCTCGTGCGAGGGGGTTACGAGGTTTTTTTCTCAGAAGACGATCGGGAGCAGTTACAGTACAAGAGCAGTAAGGTAATTTTTTAAATGGGGAAAAATGTTTTGGAATAATTTAACCATCAGAAGGCAATTTAAAATGAACTATGAGGATCGGATTAAAAAAAAGTCCCACGAGTAATTTTTTGACATTCCGAACGATTTTACTAATTTGACGATAGGGAGTTTTTTTTCCCGTATGACTACCAATAAGAACTTCAAAGTAGTTGAAGTTTTTTTTTTATTTTATGTGAGGGTCTGTGGCCAATCGTATGTAGGAAATTTATTTCTGCTTTAAACGCTCAATTGCTGTGTTTACTGAAGGATTTTTATTTAAAATAAATACTATTAGGGTGATAATCCATATCATCCCGGACACTTAGAGCTACTTTGGGTTATCCATCCATCCATCATCTGAAACCGCTTATCCTATACAGGGTCGCGTGGGATCCAGAGCCTATCCTGGACGCAAACTTCGGGTTTTTCCGAACTGCTTTAAAACCGAAAAGCTCCTGTGCTCGACTAATTAGTTAATTTCTTCTTGTGCTTAACTGGTTTGTTTCCTTGATTGAAAGACTTATCCAGCATGTTTCACATTAACATTAAGTAACACATGCATGGTTACAGGAGACTCAGCAAGAATTCAGCGCTCAAGTGAAATCCAGGTCCTTTTAATTGAAATAGTAGTTTACAAATCCTGTTCAAGCTCAAAGTGTCTGGGATGACATGGATTATTTGGTCACCCGAAATACCATCGTTAGCAAACGGTTAAGATCTGCAAATTAGTAAGTTAGTGCAATACGTCCCCAGGACGGAACAGACAAACCTTGGCTATAAATAAGAATTAAATTGATTAGGTGAGAACGATCTGTTGTGACTATAGTTTGCAATGTAACCAATTAGGTTTTGTTTAGAGCCCTACCACTGAGTTTGATGGGTGACTATAACTGATAATTTTAATGGTTGTTGGTATCATTTAAATTATAATTTTAGAAATATATATAAAGGACCAAATATATATAAAGGACCAAAGGAGTTGTAACCACCATATTGCAGCAATAAAGCAGGAGTGCCAAAAGATGAGGCCAGTGCCTCCACAGAGTACAAAGGTACAGAAGATACTATATTCAACAGCACACCACTGCAGAGGTCTTACAAGAATTCCCCTTCTTTTCTATTCCAGTCTTGGTGAGTTAAGATGTTAATGTGCATCAGTTTAGTACATATGTAATTCTGCACTTTGCATTGAATAGAATAAATAATTTGTCCCATATTTGCTTCAAAACACCAATAGAATTAATTCATTTAAACTACATGTTTTGCTTCAGCTGTGTGAAGAAGCATCAGCACTTCTTAAGATTGATGTGGACAAGCAGGTCATCAAAGGGTTCAATAAGCTGGCAAGCCAGCTTGTGTCCATGGCACCTGAAAGCAACCTGAAGAGGCTTTGCCTGCAGTCTGTTGATGAGAGCCAGACTGATACTGAACGAAATGGTAAGCTACACAAGTCTCTTATAATACACTGAAAGACTAAATCAGATAGGAGGATAGTTAAATCTACCAGAGTACAATATTTCTCATTGTATCTGAAAGAACTGTTGCTAGTCTAAGGTAGTCTGTTTAACCCTATTAATTAGGTCATCAGCCCTCCTTCCACTGTTACTTTTGTTGTCTAAGTGCCAAGTCAAGTTAATCAAATTCATGGTGTTACGATCAAGTACACCTTAAATTAGATAGTGAAGAACATGTGTGGGTTAACTGTACAGATGCTGTGGTTGTTAACGGGGCTTCATGTTAAATAATAAGCAACAGCAGCAGAATAAATAATGCAATTTTTTCCCATTGCACCTCACTTTTAGGTCATTAAGCCTCATGAAGCTATTATAATTAATTGTTTTAGGTAATTCTACCACATTGTATTACAAGTATTTGTGGTTTATATCCAGTGTTTTCCTTTTGATGGTAGCATGTAATTAGGATAAGAAGTTCCCCTTATTTATTTCAGATTTCACTTAATCTGTTTTAGGTCTTTAAGCCACATTCATTTCAGATTGGTATGAGTGTTTCAAAACTTTGCCGAATCAAATTTGTGAGTTTTGTTAAATTATTTGTGATTTACAGGCCAATTGGTGAATGCAGTTATACTCCTCCTACCATCCATCTTCATAGAAAATACACCCCAGCTGTTTGTAATAGATAAGGTTAGTCATTTTGTGCTTGTGGTGGACAGTCTTGAATTTGTTCTTTTGAAAATGCGAAATGTGTACTTCAATGTTTTGCCTGATATTAGATTTTTATATATGCTGTAGGTTTGGGCAACACGGGAAAGGTTTCATCACATTTTTTTTTTTCATGCAGGATCACAACCTATGATCTTATCATGATTCTTTTTTATGTCAGTTAAGACTTTTGCAAGTTACTGAACAGTACAACCAAACAAATTCCCCAATAAAAAAATTGGCCATCTAAGGTAACAAAATCTAAAAAGAAAAAAACACATTACTTAGGTGAACCTTATTTTTGTAAATTTCTGTTTGCATTGTGTCGGTTTTGGAAAATCCAAACAAGTTCCATATTACCAAAGTCAAATTCTTTTTAGAGACCATTGTTGCCCATACCGCTATTTTGCGAGATAGGAAATGTGAATTTAGAAATAATTAGATATTAAGTGCATTTTCAATTACAGGACAAATACCACTGCTATGTCCCACAAAAAAATACATCTAATGTATTAAGTAATTTTGTTGTTAACAAACTGGGATTTTGTATGCAACTAAACATAGGAGAAAGCTGTGATTTGTAATTATGATTTGTAAACATGACAGGTTTACAGAATACAGATTTAAGACCCAAATGTTTTGTTTCAGGAACCGATAAGCCCAACACCTACGATCATCTTGAGCAGCATTGATGGCAAGCCCCTGAGTGACAGCACAGATGTTACTGTCATGATGGATGGTCACAAAATGACAGCGGACAATGGAGAGACAGACATTTCTTTGGCCATGGCTGTTTTGTTGGCCCTCTATCATGTCTACAACATTGCATATCCCTGTCAGCTTTAAACTTTAAAAGTTTTTTTTAATTTTTAGAGATGTTTATTCTGAAGCTTGACACTTTAACAACACGTGTACCAATAGCTGTGCAGAGAGTTGCCAATGCCCTGAATATTTCTTAAAAAGCACATTGTATGATATTAGGATTTTAGTTCAGTTTCTAAATAAATAAAATGGAAAACCAACTTCTATTTGCATTTCTCTCTCGGCTTTACACAATATTGCAATGTTAAATAATAACATTATTAGAAGAACCATTTTTAACTAAAGAACCATTTGAAAAGGGTTCTTTATTTAACCCTTAGGAGTCTGAAGGTGTTTTGGAGCCCTGAAGAGATTCTGACATGTCCTGACATTTGTGTATTTTTCAGTTACTTATAAACATATAAATGTCTAAAGTCTGATAACATTGTATTCAGCAGAAACTGGGCTACAATAATATATGAGCAGCATGTATGTACAAGTCTTTATATTGGAGAAAAAAATAGTTATGCGTGATTATTGAAAACAACAAAAAAATAAGTCACTGAAATTAGACCACAAAACACATTCATGACATTTGTGTACAAGATTTTTGTGACCTGGATCTTGTAGTGTAGAGGTTTTACTTCAAAATGATGTGACAATCATCTCACTCACTCATTTACAGAAAACAATACATTCATTTAAATTTTCTAAGACACTTTTTGTTTAGAAAGGCCATATGCGAGGAGGTGGGAATGCTCATGAATAATGCTGTTCACACCAGAGAAGACAAAGACCTGCATAATGAGCTGTATAATTACCCCTTTCAGTCAGGTATGGGACAGAGGAAAGTGCTACAAGAAAATAATTTGAGGACAGAAACATATTTCTTGGTTTGTGGTTTATTTAGCATGCATGTCCCGATGTGAGGTGCTGGTGAAGGCAAGGGTGATGCAGACACATTCCTAAAAACAAATAAATAAAAAAATGTTAGCATCTCAAACATTTACACCCGAAATGTTTGTGCTAAACAACATTACCGATAGCAGTATTATAGGCTAAACAAAAGGGAGCCAAATATATATTAGCAACCATAATCTAAAGCTATCCAAAACGAGGTGAAATACATTAGAACATTTACAAACATCTGTAAACTCCATAAGGCATTATCTTAGCCACCAGGAAACAACATGTTTGCTACATAAGGCAGCATGTTAGCAGAGTTATCTACATGCTACACTAACCTATGTAAATGGCATTGAAAGCCAATGTTTCACATAAGCTGACAAAAGCTAGCTGAAGTGAGGAAAATATTTACTAATATTAGTTTAATATTATCAGAATAAGAGTTATATAAGACTTAATAACCCCAGGGCTGTCAAGTTTTGAAGACAGGCAAGAGTGACATTCCACAGGAAGCCTTTTCATTGGTTGTTGTGTTGTATTTTACCCAGATACAATAGTACTATTTTCTGATTGGCTATTGTGTAGGCCCTTTCTTTTTTTTTGATTGGCTGGTAAGTGACAGGCTCTTGGGGCAAATCTTGTCCGACTTCAACGTCATGAAAGAGGCGTGTTTCCGACGGGAAGCGACGTTTTTCTTGACGTTTCGTGACGTTTTCATCCGAGTTCCGACTTGGAGAGAAATAGTCGAACGCACTATTAGACTATGTGTTTTTAAGCCGGGGGGCGTGGCCTTGTACGCATGCTGCCCGGACTGTTTTCCGTGTGAATGGCTGTGGGCGTGCCCTGCCTCGGGTCATTAGCAGATAATGAAGTGTGACAGAAATTCTGTGCCTCTCCTTGGTTTCACATGGATTACATAAACTGAAAATATTTATTTTTCATTTAAATTGCTTTATTTAAAAGTAGACACTTTAAGCTTTCTATGGATATATTTCTCATGTCTGTCTGTGCAGTATTCGCGGAGTTTCAGTTCATTTTAGTGACGTGTTTCAAAAAGATTTTCGCGGAGACTGAGACGGCTGAAAGCGCACCCTGTTTCTTTTCTTTATTTTACAAAAGCACAATGTTTTGTGGATATTGTGAGTATACATGAATAAAAGTAGACCCTTTACAGATTCAAATGATGTACTACACTTACGTGTATGATCAAACATGACGACGCATTTTAAGTTCTTTTCACGGTTACCAGAAAAAAATGCAAGTGTCCCCGCTGGCGGGTCCGCCGACTGCTAAGGGTTAACCATCTGGGCCCACAAAGAACGTTTTTGAGAAGGGTTCTATAAAGAACCTTTTTCCCTGTAAGTTCTTCAAAGAACCAGAAAAGGTACCTCGAAGAACCATTTTTGATGGTTCTTCGTGGCACTTTTGTGGGTTCCTTAAAGAACATTTAAGGAAATGGTTCTTTAAAGAACCTTGGTTTGAAAGGTTCTTTATGGAACCAAAAATGGTTCTTCTATGGCATCACTCTAAAGAACCATTTTCGGTTCCAGTTAGCACCTTTATTTTTCTGTGTGTACCTGCAGAACTATTACCCATAAAACAGGAAAAGGGCAATAAGACCAGCAAATACAATTATACACCATTTAAACCTAATTACAATTATATGGTCAATAAAACAATTAAAATGTCACCTTATATGCATGCTATTAAAAAGTTAAGACCTCTAATCCTCTAGAGTCGACGGCATCGTTGGCAATGCAGCGATCTCTCTTGTGTATTTCAGTTCATAACTCACTGAAATCTTATTATAGAAACATGAAAAAAAAATGCTGACTAAATCAGTAATCTGCATTCTTTTCAAAACGTCCATTGTTGGAAGTATTAAACTTTTTTAAATTAGGTTAAATCGGCAAAAAAGTAAACCATGTCACCTTACTTTGTTTTATCTGCATCGGGGGTGTGTAGTACCACTGTCACCCGAAGATCGCTATTCACATTCTAAATAGCCGCATTAGCGCGTATTCAGATTGCATTCGCATGGTAATTTGATGAACAGCGCAACGGTGAAACGCGATCCAGATACATCCCCTTCAGCGCCATAAAAGGGGGGAGGGATGTGGCCAGGTGACAATGGCTCATTCATACACATGAAAGTTGCTACATATTCAATGAAAGGAGCCTGAAATAGTTACATGAGTTAGGTTTTTCTTGTTTATTTATCCAAATAAATATTGCAACTACACCATTTAGTCATCTTCGTGTAGCCAAGACTTTGGTGATCAGATATCTGGGATCAAAACAAACTGCCAGCATTGCTTAAAATGTAGTTTTATAATGTTTCTGCAAGTGTTCCAAACTGCATTTTGCCATGTCTATACTTTGAATGTCAAATTACAAACTTCACATAAATCTAACATATTTACAAAGTACACTAAGATTAAGATGAGTTTGTTGCCAAACCAAATATATAAGAAATAATTTATTTGCCAGGAATTAAGTTTTTGATATTGAATGAAATGTGTGAGCACGCCCCAGTTAGTGAAAGTGTGTCCCCTACCCCAAGACTACAGAGGGTTAAAAAGGAACACATCCGCATGACTTCCAAGCTCTGCACAAGGGTTGGGCTAAAACGGCATCATACACCTTCCCAAAATACATAAAATCAGTAACCTTGGGAATAAAATAGGCTAATCGCACAATAAACAGCACAACAGATCAAAATGTTAATAAATATTAATAATGTTAATTAGGGGTGTCAACAATAATCAATTCGGCGAGGCATCGCGATGCGGGGCATGAACGATTCAGCATCGATGCGGCAAAGTGCCATAATCGATTATGTCACTGTTGATTTTCTGGCGGAAAATAAAGTTGTGAAGTTTCAAATACTTCCGGTTCCGGCGGAATAACAACAACAACGAGCAAGATGGCTGAGGCGGAGGGAGATGACCGCGATAGACGGGTTATTAAAAACGCGCCCAAAGCTTGGAAAGCGGACATTCCTCACTCTGAAACGGATTGTTGATGGTGATGTTGAACTCAGACGGAAGAAGATGTTTGTTTGCACAAATTTGGTAGTAGGCTAAGCCTACACACTTTATTTTTGGTTTACATTACTGTATTTCACATCTTGATATTTTGTTGTATGCAGTTGATGTGATGTAGGATCAGGGCAGGCATATAATTGCCATTGTCTTAAAGCTGCTAAGCTGCTGTTTTGTTGAGAATAGTTTGCACTTTACTTTACTACTTGAAAAAAGTTTCACAGCAATAAGTGGTTACTGTGTGTTGTTGCACTGAATATTTTTATTCCTGGGTGGTTGTTGTTAAAATAGTGCTACTTATTATTTTAATATTTGCACAGGACTTCAGGAAGTGGCCTGTCTTAGAGCTGCTATTTTACTGTGTGTAAAAAAAAAATATTTATGTTCACTGCTGAAAAAAGTTGGCTGTTATTTTATTGCTCTATTTATTTAATTTCAAATGGTTCTTAAGCAGAGAGAAGAGAAACATTTCTCATTCAAAGCACTGAAAGCACTGATTTTGATTTTCTTTTTCAGGTTTGAAAATGCCATATCCAATACCCTGTACCATTTTATTTAATTACATTTTATTTAATCGCATTTTATTTAATTTAATAACTTTTATGTCAAAGATACAGGAGAGACATAGCAGCCAATAAAATCTGTTGTTTAATATCTGCTTGTATTGCCTCACAACTGATAAAAAATTTGCCTTGTGCGCAGTAGAATTTTGATGGATCGCAATGCATCATAGAATCGAATTGAATCGAATCGTTACCTGGTGAATCATAATCGAATCGAACCGTGAGGGCAGTGCCAATGCACACCCCTAATGTTAATATTGATGAATAAGTGCTAACAGTGATCAACCAAAACAGTGCTCAGTAAAATCTTTACATGCCAATAAATAAAATCCATACCAAATAAAACACACACACAGAAAAACAAAGCACACTTACCTAAAACCCGACGTGTCCTCTGTGTGCTTCAGGAAAATGCATCATGTCAACCCTGTAGGATGGAGTGTCACCACCTAGACGTACCGGGGCAGCTTTCGCCTAGGATCAAGGCAGTTGGATGGATGTCAACTTACCTCTGGGGGTATTAACACTAACTCAATTGTTCAAGTTGCTGCCAAAGCAAAACATCTGTGTGCAACCACTGTCCACTATTGAATTAAGTAAATCCAACATGTTCTTTTTTTCAGTGTATATGGAGCCCATCAAGGGCTCATCATTAGCCCATGTGGCTAACCCATGTGGGGCCACCATGGAAACTGTGGACAAAATTGACTGGGCCCCACTTGGGTTTCCCATGTCAGCCCAAGTGCATCCCATGCGGGCCCCACATGGATGTGTTGGCTGGGATGTTGTGGATAACGCAGTTTTAAAAATAAGTGCGGCATAAATGTTTTAATTTCAATTTTACCTGAATTTACAAACATTGTGCCGGTCAGTAACAGCTCCCAACACTGAACTAACGTTAAAAGTTTATCTTATTGACCCACAAGCTACAGCGTACTCTATAATCCAACACATCTAAATTACTTTTAAATATTACTGTGATTATATGGATTAAAACACTTGCTTAAGATTCATTGGATTTGTATATTTGGATATTTTACTTACTGTAGTGTGAAGCGAGGCCGATCCGCCATCTTGAAAGAAACGAACGAGGAATAAGCGCGGGCAAGACAGTTTACGTGAACCTGGATGACGTCATACGCAAAATCACAAGGCTGAAAGATTTTCAGTTAATAAAACTTTAAAGAGACATTTTGTTTAAATTAAACCAGCAAAATTTTACATCTTACTTGAAAGGTTTAATTTTTACAAACTCATAAATAAGAAAAAAGTTCTAAATACTCATAAATTTTAATTAATATAAACTAATTGTAATTATTTAAGTTAATACAACTCAGTTCAATCAATTAGTTACAGCATTAGGG
The DNA here is from genome assembly GCF_048594095.1 of Paramormyrops kingsleyae. NCBI lineage: Eukaryota > Metazoa > Chordata > Actinopteri > Osteoglossiformes > Mormyridae > Paramormyrops > Paramormyrops kingsleyae. The sequence continues at coordinate 22,276,427 of NC_132820.1, read as the reverse complement.
TTTACAGTGTAGCTAACCAGGTAAAAATTCGCAATTAACTTCTAAATTATCGAAATTCAGCTACATCAATAAGTACATAAGTTACCACGAAACATACATGTATTAGTTTAATAAAGTCTAAGCAGAAATTATCAAAATAAATCCGGCTTTGGTTTTATTTGCCGGAGCTCAAACGTCGGACATCTCCCTTATTAAAAGGGCGCGGACTCTGGCCGTCGACGATCACGTGCCGCTCGCGCCACACAACGTCGTTGACCGCAGTCTGTCATACTCTCGCGTGTTTACGTCTGAGTGACAGGCGCCGCAATGAGATTTAGGCAGTACTAACGTTAAAAAAAGCTCTTACTGACCTCATTTTACTGTATCATATGCGCAGTAATTTATCTTGCTTTCTTAAAATAACCAATACATTTTTGTGCTAGTGCTCTGTTTGAGTCCATGAATTATGTCCTGCATAGAAATGTGTAGTGGCATAACATTTAAACAACTGGATCGCATTTTAAAACATAATCTTATGTAGACATCACACCTCTCCCGGAAGACTCCCGCAAATGCACTACAGCTCCCTCACGCCCCCGAATGATGTGCAGCATCCCGGAAATCTGTCCACACAGAAATAAAAGCAATCAAACGCAGGGAAGTGGCCACGTGCCTACGGATTGTATGTTGGGCGTGGCTACGGATAGTCTGCCGCCGCCCCACAACTTTCACAGCCAGCACCCCCTTCCATCCCTAAGGTGGGATAATTCAGACATCCCAACCTGCAAAAACTCAATTCAGGGAGGTGCCCCCAACCAGGAGGGAGATAACTTCAACAAACTTGATTTCACAGTTTAATTTGTTCATTAATTTTCTCTAGTCAGCGCACTCACGAATGTCAATATTATGTATTTTGACAATAATATAAGTAGATTATTCTACCATTTATGCAAATTCCTTAATTATATTCCATTGCTACTTTACAAAAGTCTTCAAGGAATCTTTCATGACAGCATTAGCAACTAACCAAGTGTTTAACTAGTGTGGACTTGAATAATACAGCACATGAAATGACACTTGTTAAAAACTCACCTCAACATGCCTTTTACAATCGTTTAAACCGTTGTAACCCCCCCCTTTCAGCCACCAAAGGGGGTACACGCGACTACAAGCTGACCACGTTAACTAGATCCTGGGTTCTAAGTTCACTAGAGGTGGCTGTGACTCCCTGTTTACCCGCGAGGTGTTATGCGACGAGATTTTGTTCCCTTAGACCGAACATTTAAAACACAAATAATAGATTTAGCAGCGCGGTGCCTCCACTGTGGGAATATTGAACTGAGATGAAGCTAATCAGTTCATAACATATTCCCCCAGAATATAAAACAAAACCACCACATCCTCAATAAAGACATTCAACACTACTTAAACATAACCGGGCTATTTATTGAGCCCTATTCAGCAAGGAAGAAAACAACAGCTCCAATATGACCACTAAAGTAAAGAGGAAAAAAAAACAGAGCAGCGTACCCTTAAACGGTAAACCTACATTTACATTTCGCTGCAATGCAATTAAAGTATAAGCATAAGAAAAACCTGTTGCACAGCGTGGTGCGTTGGGGCCCAGTCGTTGGTGCACTTTTTATTCCACAACTTTGTTCGGGATCAAAAGAAAAGAAAACTCAATGCCGAGCAGTGGGCGCAGGCGAGTTCCGGCGAGCAGGGCTTCCTTCGGCGTTGTGCCAATCCACACGGCGTCGCGTTGCCTACCTCCCTTGCAGCCGTATACCTCCTGGTCTCCGGCACCGGGGCAAAACAGCAAAACACTCCGGGCGACACTTTTTTTCCTTTTCCCGAAGGGCGAAACCGAAACCTGCTCCGTCTCCTCTCAAATCCTGCTCCGACCCTCTTCACGTCCTGCCCCGACGATTCTCCAACGTGTTCTCCCGCTCTCTCTTAGCCGCGCAGTTCCTTAACACGTCTTTCGTATTGGTCCATGTACATCCTATTTGCAACCCATCAACATGGATGAACAGGATTGGCCACTGTTATGTGTCCAAAACGCGGCAACTCTTGCCCTGGCATTCTGGGAAATGTAGTCCGTACAGAACACAGTAACAAAAACATGCAATTTCCTGTCTAACATTGTCACAGGTCCTTACACCGTCATGGGCAATGCTGAAATCACGGTTGCAAATAGTACAGCGCGCGCAACATTGTCATTATTTTCATCCATATTAGACAAGGATACACTTTTGTGTAGTCTGAAGTGAAATGCGTTTTATATTTTCGTTTTTTGGGGCACTCTCCCTCTGTCATGATGCTCCACTGAACCGATAACTTCGGTCCTCGAGAAGTTAAATAAAAGCCCGCCCGCATTGAAATCTGATTGGCTTATTTTGCTAAGTAAACTAATCAGGATGCTGTCTGTCTAGCACGGGCTACAGGCACACACGCAGGGATCCACACATATACACGTTCTATCTTTCTCTCTCTCGCTCATTCCGTCGTACGCGCGCGTCTCTCAAGTGCGCGATGCTCACGCTACTGTCTCGCATGCATTCTCTTGTTTACTTGCTCTTCTTTCCGGGATATTTTATTCAATTTGCGGGTATCAGGGAGTCGCTGTCAATATGTGGGAGACTCCCGAAACTTCCGGGAGACTCGGGATGTCTGGATAACTGCTTATTGGTACTATAATGATAGCTGTTAATTTTCAGGGAGCTGTGATGATATTCGAAATTGTGCAGGGTTATATAAGTACTGTGAAGCTGTCGTTATCCAGTTAAATGTTTAAAAATATTTATTATTTTATCATATTTTATGTATACTTTCAGTTTATTCACGGGTCTTTCCTGCATTCATCTTACCATCCATCCATGCCTACTTTAAAATCAGACAGATTGCTTAACTTGCACATGTCCAATTACGCGTACATATTTTATTGCTGCAGATAATTAAGGTAGGTAATACAACGCTGAAGGTTAGATGTATAGTACGATTACATACGTACAACATGTGGTCATTTCAGTCAGACAAACGTTTAAAATGGAAAACGAGCTTTCCGTTTTTACCGGCAATTTCCATAGCATGTCTTAGTCGAAGTACTACACTACCATCTATTGGACAAGTCAGGTTACTGAATCGTGAAATGCGTCTGTACTAAAATGGATAATATCTTTAGTCATGTTTTCTTTTGGGACCACTACAAGAGGATTATCAGTATGAAGGTTTATCAATAAAGATAATTTATTAAAATAAATATTACAGGGCTCTCCCTGAAAATAAGATGCTCTTAGCTTCCAAAGCCAAGGACACATTCTAGTGATTTTCCAGGAGACTGGACCTAACTAACCTGGGGTCTTATGAAAAACAATGAATCAGTTCATGTTGAAGCTCACAAGGTGTGGAGAACAAGAAACACAAGTAAGGGAGAAAGGCAAGGTGCAAAGCATACACAAGCAGTGTAACGACATATCAGTTACAATGTATGATTAAACATACATCATTTCTCACAGTATGAATAGTGGCCCGTTGCTCCTACTATAGCCTCACGCCTCCAGGGTCATGGGTTCAATCTGCACCCCTGCTGTAATAAACAGTGAAGTTATTACAGTAACATGATGTTTATCAGTAAAATAGTACAATACTGTAGAAAAAATGCTTTCTGGGCAATATTTATGAGAACCTTGCCGATAAAATACTGTAATGTACTGTAATTCTGTACATGAACTTCAAAAAAATAAACTGTAGAATTTACTCAGATTGAATGATGTAACAATTTGCACTCACTTTTTTGGGTTGACTTTAAACTTTAAAGTATACCCAATTCTAGGAAACATTTTAAATAAATAAAGCTATAATCTACCTACTGTCACAGTACCATCCTGTAAGATTTACTCAAATCAATTAATATTTCAATATTAATATTAATTAATTTGAATATTAACATTAATTAATATTTCAAATCAATATTTGTACTCACTCATTTGGGTAAATTGGGGCATTATTTTTTATGAGTAAAGTAAACCCAAGTTTATCAAATAACATACCTAATGTATTTAAAGGGCCCTTTTCAGCATTCAATGCAAAGTGGTACCAGGTTTGAAACAAGGGTCTTTGCCAGCATGGCCTGATACAGTTTTCTGTCCCTTTGGGAGTAAAGGTCTTTGCTCAAGAGCTCATTAATATGGCTATTCTGACAAGACTGGGCTGTTCTGCAGCTGTGGTATATTTCACCCACCGTCGAAACTCTCCCAAATACTGACCTTGCAAGATGTTCTGTCTTGGTAGGATGTGCTCCATGGAGTGACATAGAATAAAAAACCTCAATGCCTTCTAACATCCCCACCATAAGAACACACATTAAGTCCTGCTCATACTAATTCTGGTATCTAAACCATCAGCTTTTCAGGACTCTTTGGCAATTATACATCTCAAAACACACAACGCCAACTGATACAGAGCAATCAGTTTAAACAACCAAAGGAATTCTGAAATAAAACAAGCGATATGTGGTGGAGACTAATATCTGTGGCATTCCATTCTCAACTGCAGTGGGATTCTAAATATTATGTAAACATGGATATCCAAAAATTAAGCCTAATTGAAATCGAAATATTAAATGAGCAGAATGATTAAATTTGTTGTTCTATCCCAAGTTGTGATTAAAAAGCACTGAGGCTGCCACCCATTATATCTGCTCTAGGGAAATGCATTTCTGCGGCCACTAGGGGAGCTCTCACCTTCTCTCAGCCCTGCTAAATAATGTTGCATAGTCTAACAAGCTTTATAATCTGTGTCAATGAGCAGTACCTTACCGGAAATGCTTTCCCTGGGAATTATTGTAAACATGTATTACGTATTATAGGAGAAATACTTGTAAATGAATTAGATTTATTAACTGGCTTCTGAAATTAGGAATTGTAAATGAACTGACCTTAATGAGCACTAATTAAATTAATTCAGAGACATTGCAATTCATTCCACATGAAGAGTTACAACTTAAGCTAAATCCGCTTAAATCATTTAGAGCATAGTCATAGTAATCAATGAAACACCTATACACACACACACACATATCCTTATGGGGACCGCTCATTCATTTCTATGGGAAAAATGATAATGCTAACTTAACCCCTACTCAGCCCTAACCATAAGCATAAGTAGGCAACCAAAATACAAGAGTTTTTGCATTTTTAGTTTTTTCATTGCAGTCACGGATTTTTATAAAATAGAGTTTTCCCTTATAGGGACCAGGACCAGCTACACCTGTACTATTACACAGGCTACATGTGAAGAATGTGAGACAAAAAAGAAGAGCATTTAGACAGCCAGAGAATGTTAACTGCCAGTTTAATTATATTTATTACAGAGCTTATTGAATTGTTCAGTGAAATAAATCCATCCATCCATCCATCATCCATCCATCGATCCATCTAGCAAACGGGCTGGTAGCCTCTCCTCAGCAGTATATGGCACAAGGTTGGTGCTCACCCTGGACGGGAGGCCAACTCAAATGTAATAATACTGAAAATAGGACAGTGATGTAAACAGGAGAGATGAATATTTATTAATTTGTCTGTAATTTGATTAATTAATCACTTAATTCACGTTCCACAGCCACTTGTCCCATGTATGGTTACAGGTCTCTGGAATATAAACCTGAAAATAATGGGCGCAATGCAAGGAGGAACCCAGGAGGGGATGGCAAACCCATCGCATGGCAGGGAATAACCCAGATGGGGACACCAGCCCTTTAGGAGTGCAGGGAATAAGTAGAGGGTGGTGCCAACCCATCACAGGGCAGGGAAAAAGCCAGGAGGGGGGTGCCAACCTATCACAGGGCAGGGAAATGCCAGGAGGGGGGTGCCAACCTATCACAGGGCAGAGAATCTCCCAGGAGGGGCGGCAGTCCATCACAAGGCATGGCAGTTCATTAGATCACAAAAACCTGCTTTGTCAGTTAGACTGCGAAAGGCATTCCTAAAACTCATTTAAAAATAATGAAAAATATTAGAGTAGCTGGTTGGATACAGAACAACAAATTAGGGTTATGAGCATCTCTCCGGGATCCACCCATCTATCTTCTAACCTCTCATCCTGGTGAGGGCTGTGGGGCCTGGAGCCTATCCCAAACAGGACAGGACACGGGGATGGAGTACACCCTGGACAGGATGCCAGTCATACAGAGGACACATAGACACTAATACAGCCAACTGGACCACATCTACCTCTTCTAAAACATCCATATAGTTTCCTGTCTGTTTCTGACAGCTTTCACCATTTTTCTTTTGCTCCAGTTCTTTGTACTTTTTGAGGTCACAGGTTTTAGTATCAGTACATTTGCAATCTAGAGGAATGTTACCCTCCAACTATGAATTATTGTTTGTGGTCAAAATCACCCCATTTGTGTTAATTTGCACAAATTATAGTATAAATCGATATATTCCAGATCAATTTTTAAAGTGATTTCAAGAAAGGCCTGAAATATCATTATCGACCATCATGTGACCCCAAAAGCCGTTGGAAAGCCAGTAAGAGGCCCATATGATGCTTAGAGCTGAAAAAAGGACAATATGCTGTTTTTGTTAAAAAATATCACAGTGCAGTTGTTTTAAAAATAAATCAATGGCTTTGCACAAAATTTTTTATGTGTTTTGTCTAATAAAAACCTGAAGTATCTGAACTTGAACCAATACTGAGCAAAATATCACCACTTACTTTTATGAATGTACGCATTATCTGTGATGTAGAATAAAACACTATGGCTCAAGAAAACAGTCCATTTCTGTATTTTAACAAGATAAATGTTAAAGTAAGAAAAGATGACAAAATATTTCAAACTACATTTTAGAACAGCAAAATCAAATATACTGTATACTGATAAAATTGCAAAAATATAAACATCAGTATATCAAACAAATAACACCAAAATCCCAAAGATGAATGAACACTGAACAATAACTAATCACAAACACTGCAAATGCTCTGCACAAGTGTGACAGAATGCAAGAAATGTAGATGTATGTGGTTTGCTAACATAACATACAAGTAGCACAAAGTGTGGTCGTCTTGCATCTGGTGATCCTGTGCGGGGACGTCATTCACAGAAAGCGTACAAAAATGGATGCTGATTTGTAAGTTGGGGCTTTTCTCCTCTATATGTGGGGAACCCCTGTTCAAACAGATGCAATTAACAGGAAACTTCTTCTAACTTAAGGTGTGAACTGCTTCATCTGAGAAAACTAGACTTAGGAAACAGGGAGCATCAGCGACAAGTCAATGACTGACATCTCATACAGCCATATTGCAAACTAATACACACATAATGAGGATACAACATGAAATGGTCTGGGGGAGGGGGAAACATTTCCACATGTAGGGGGATAGAGGCATTTAATTATTTACAGAAAATTCCGTGTAGCCAGTGTAGGAACCTGAGGTCAGTTTAACACAGATCACTGTCCGTGGTGCTGAAATCTCTACTTGATCGGCTGGTGCTGAATGAATAGGACGGCTGGCCAACATATCTCACTGTGTGATTCCACTGACTGGTACCTTCTAATGCATGGGATTTTTAACAATGAGGAAAATAATTAAAAAAAAAGTTATTACAGGAAACAATATTTACATGCCTGTAGCTTTCATCTCTCACGACAGGAAACCCAAAAACTATTACTTTGTCAGGGATCCGGGGCGCGAGAACGAGGCATGGTGCACAGAAAGGGTGGACGATCCACTGGCGGCTCCAAGAACAAAAAGGGGTTTATTAAATAAAACAGAAAACACTACAAACACAGCAAAAACCAAAAGGACCACGAGGGGTCAAAAACTAAAGGGGATAAATAAAGACTAAATAACAAAAACCTAATACACGTTGAACACTGAAAATCTCAAAACCATCAAACAACGACAATCAACAACACACAATCACAATCAATGAACCACTGGGGAACTGAACAGAAGCAGGAACTAAAATACTAAGGGGTAACGAGACTAACACAGGACAGGTGAGGCTAATTAACAAAGACCAGGGAAACAGGGCACAGGTGAAACTAATAAACTCAAAAGGAACTGATAACAGGGAAACTAAGAACTAACCAAGGAAACAGAAACTAACACTGGGGAATTACAGAACAGGTAAAGACACAAGCAGGGGCACAAGGAACAAAACCAAATACAACGTCACCAGATACAGGAACTAGAAAAACTCAAATGAAACACTAGGGAGCAAAATACAAAGACAGAGGAGGTGGGACTCAAACACAGGACAGAAGGGTACACACAACTGGATGCTCAACACATTGAGCCATATGACAAGACAGGCAACAGGGGAGAACAAAGACTAACATAAAGAACAGGATGACCAGCGACACCTGCTGGTCAAACGGGGAAGGGACAGAGTGGGACAACAGGAGGGGCTGACCCTGACAGAAATACAGTAAAACCGGTCTAAGTCGACACTCGCGGGACCAGCTTAAAAGTGACGACTTAGAGAATTGAAGAGATACACCTAAGTCGACACTTCGGCGACTTATGTCTATCTCGCCGTTTTGCCGACTAGTAAATATAACACCATACCTCTACTACACCGCACTATACACGCGAGACTTAAGCCCAGGGAGCGACTAGTGCGATAGGTGGGGATTCCCCGTTTCTACATCGCCGTGGTGACAAGCAGGCGGCGGGAATGCAGCGATTGGGGTGTCGACTTACAGGTAGGAAAATCCATTCATTTGTGTTGTTCGGGATTTAGGTGACGACTAAGGGAATTTGACGACTTACAAGCGGCGATTTACACAAGGAATTTTAAAGGAAACATCATTAGGAAAAATCGGGACTTTTGCTTGAGCGTCGACTTGTGCACATTGACGAGTTACAAGATGGCGACTTAGACCAGTTTTACTGTACATTCATGTTATATCAAGTATATCACATACTCATTTAAAATCACAAAACACACCTGATTTAATCTATATTTTAATTATTTCAATAGTATTGCTTAATTACAGCAGTTAAACATTATCTGTATTACAATGGTACAGAAAAGTTGGGCTTTGGCTTTCCTGAGAGAAGTATGGCCTTGCCAGGATAGATGTCCTGTATGATTTGCGTTCTCTTTCATGCAATTATAGACACGTTTGTATTCATCTTCCTGGAGACCATCCATTCATTTCTGTGGTCAAAACACTTTTTTTAGATTTTTGATTGCAGTCACAGATTTTTTTAAAATTGAGTTTCCCTTTGGGGGACTGAAAAAGCTGGTCTCCACATCGTCAAAATTTCAGGTTTTATTGCATTGTGGGGACATTTGGTCCCCAAAATTTAATATATACATAATGCGCGCGCACACACACACACAAGTTGGTCTTCTTATCTAAATGGGGACTGTCCATTCATTTCTATGGGAAAAACCCTAATCCCAGTCACGACACCCTTAATCCCTACCCACCCCTAACCTTAACCATAAGTAACCAACCCAGATACAAGACTTTTGGCATTTTTACTTTTTTGATTGCATTCACAGATTTTTATAAAACTGACGTTATCCAAATGGGGACCTCAAAAGATGTCCCCAAAAGTAGGGAAATTTCTGGTTTTACTACACTTTGGGGACAGTTTGGTCCTCAAATGTGATCAATGCAAATCCACACACACACACACACACACACACGTTTGTATTCATTTCTTTGTGTGGACTCTCTATTCGGTTCTACGTGGAAAAACCCGAATCCCAACAATAACAACCTTTACCCCTCCAGCCTAACCTCAACCATAAGTAACTAGAAAAGATACAAGACTTTTGCCCCCCTTACAGCGCCATCCACCTGGCATTTCCCAGCTGGAGGCAAGGCACCGGAGCAGGGCAGTAGTGGGCAAAGTGTCTGATCTCTCCGCAGCTGCCATGGCTTTGCGCGTATAACGTGCATGCTCTGTCCCTCTCTGCAGACGGAGCCCCCACATGTGCAGGTGCAGGTTTGGCATGAAGTGGCTGGCGACCGGCGTGATGTTGCAGACAGGGACAGGATTGTCTCAGTCCGCTCAGCCTCTGCCAAGGCCTTGGCAAGCATGGCCGGCGTCTGCAGCTACATGTGTTGGCACAACCGTTCCGGGTACCGGTGCCCTCAGCGGGGAGGCTTCTGCTCACTCTACCTGGTGGATCCATCGGGTTGCCCCAGGAAGGCACGCTGCCCGACTCCCGGGGTGCACATCCCACGCACTGGTGCTCCTGGCTGCCACTGTAGGAAGTCGTTGGGTCGTTGTATAGGAAGTGGTTGTAGTCTTCCAGGGAGGTTAGTTAAGAATATAAGAGGGGGGAGACAAAAAGCCCTAAGTACTAATAAGTGGGCAGTGTAAAAGGCCTACCCTTTGCTGTCTGTATTTAAATGCTAGGAGCAGTAGAAACAAAATTCATGATTTGAGGCCTTCATTTCATCAGACTCATGATATTATAGGACTAACAGAAATGTGGTTGAGTGACAATGATGGAGAAGAATATAATATGGATGGTTACATGTTGTTCTGTAGGGACCAGATAAGCAAGAAGGGAGGTGGTGTTGCAGAATATGTAAAAGAAAATTTGCAGGCAAGGGAGCTCACAGATAATAATAAACCTAGAGAAGCTACAGCACCCTCCACAATTATTGGCAGCCCTTGTAAATATTTTTAAAAAGGGTTAGAAAAAAATCTACCTTTTACTAAAATAGCTTCATCTAACACCGAAAAAATTAGAAAAATCCAACCTTTCATTGAAATAAATTTTTTCGAAGAAAAAAAAATCCATCAAGAAATAATTATTTTTAACAAAAATACTTGAGCCATGATTATTGGCACCCCTGCTTTTAATACTTTGTACAACCTCCCTTTGCCAGGATAACAGCACTGAGTCTTTTATAAGGTTGGAGAATACCAAGCCGGGCATCTGAGTCCATTCCTTTTTAGAGAACCTCTCCAGATCAGCACTCTACTCTTCAGCTCAGTCCATAAGTTTACAGTGGGGTTCAGGTCAGGTGACTGAGATGACCATGGCAGAAGCTTGCTTCTATAGTCAGCTAACTATTTTTGTGTTGATTTGGACATGTGCTTAGGATCGTGGTCCTGCTGGAAGATCCAGTGAAGGCCCAGTTTTAGCTTCTAGTGTCAGTATTGTGTATGAATAAAATGCAAAAAAATATCCCTTTGTCCACTGGTGTCCCCTTGTTGCCCTTACCCTGTTTGTCCCTTTATCCCCTTTCCTGTGAATACTGTTACACTGCAACTCTAGACTGGAGATCATAACAGCATCTTACCTATAGTTTTAAAAGAGATGAGGGATATTATTTAACTTTGCTATTTCAGAAATCTGTATCTGTTGGTGTGTTACTAATATAACACCCATATTCAAAAAAGGGGATAGAAGTAATCCAACAAACTATAGGCACTTGGAAAAGTAATGGAAGCTATAATCCAAGCCAAAATGGTGGACTACTCTTGGTGTGTATGTTGTTGCTGCCATGTCCCACTCTCGCAAATGTTGGGAAGCAATTAAAAAGGCCAGTAGGATGTTGGGTTACATCTCTAGGTGTGTGGAGTTTAGGTCAAGGTAGGTGAAGCTTAAGATTGTACAATTCCTTGGTAAGACCCCACCTAGAATATTGTGTGCAGGTTTTTTCACCTTACCTTAAAAAGGACATTGCTGCCTTTGAAAGGGTTCAACGTAGGGCTACAAGAATGATTCCCGGTCTTAGTGAAATGTCTTATGAGGAGAGGTTAGCTGAGCTGAATCTGTTCAGCCTCGAGCAAAGGAGACTAAGGGGGGACATGATCCAGGTATGTAAGATTCTGATAGGTTTATTTTTTTTCCATTACTGCAATATGTCACTCATGATTATATAACAGAATAGATGAAACCCTGCCTACATCTAGCTTTCTCCCAGGGGATTCACTATCCCAGTGTAATTCAATACAGTCAGTATCTACTGAAATGCTTGATATATTTTCTTTTCCATTGCATTTTTGATGGACATAGAGGACAGTATTTGGCTGAGACAGTATTAGCTTGAAATTTTTATTTTATAATAAATACAGTTTAAATACAGCTCAACCTCATGACAGTGAAAAAGTCTGCAGGCCATTGCAGAGGTCTTGGATGATGTTCTCATCTATGGAGGTCTTTGGTGGCTGTCGTAACCAGTGTCTCTGCCTAGGCCAGTGGTGGGTCTCATATTGAGGTACAGAGAATGGGTCCTTCCGCCTTGCGGATTCCCTCTTTCCCTGAGCAACAGCTTCCCTCCAAGATGATGGGGGGAGTGCGGTGGACAGAACTGGGGCTTCTTCCCTGTCATGCACTTTCTGGACCACTGGCTGAGGCCGGACACACAGATGAAGTTGCATCCTCAATGTTAGGCCTCTGGAGACCAATTTCTTTAGCTGGCCTGTTGCACAGAAACATTTCTCTTTATTGTAAACTGTAAGATGATTACAGCAACTATTCTGCTGTTATTCAATCAGTGAGAATAATTTACATAGTACCGACCAATTTTTTAAACTTCAATTAACATCAGACTGTCTCAAACTCATGTTAAAAAAAGTTCTGAAATACACACGTTTATATACTGGCTGATGATAATGTTCCACCGCCCCAGCATCCACGTCTCCAGTACAGGTGCCAGCCTGGTTAGAGGGAGGTGATGTGGGTGGAGATTCGTCATCTCCCCAATCAATCACCTCATCCCACTTATTCCAGGCTGCCCAGTACTCATTATCTGTCCAGCTCACGGCTTTTTCCAATCGCCTAGTGCTGAGAGGAGAAACAGGTTTCAGTCAGACAGGTTGCACTACAGCTCACCAGACAACAGTAAAAACCTCTTAAAGAGCAAATACATAAGCCGGTTCTATCTAATAATTGTATTTAATAATAAAACAGTACAATCATCTAAGTTTTATCAATGTAGATGGCCAGAAAATTTTACTGTCACATATATATGTACTTGTTACTGTGGCAGTACACTTGTTAACAATAATGCTAATATACTTACTGCAGCTACAGGATATATATATATATATGGGGCATATGGCATACCGAGCATTCTCCGGTATGGTATTAATTCTAGTGCCACCCCCCTCCCCCAGTCAATAAAATGTATTGCTTAATGCCAACAAAGGGAAGGGTGAGTGCACTTGACCTTCTGAACATGATAACTGGTATTTGTTGCATCTTTTTATCACTTCACATAATGTCAAACGTTTAAATGCAGTTTTGGGTGTTTTTAGAAATCCATATTGCTCCCTCTCACGAGAGAGTAAAAACCAGTACAGTATCTCTGTTTGGACCAGTGGTGGGTCTCGTACTCAGGCACAGAGAATGGGTCCTTCCACCCTGTGAATTCCCTCATTCCCTGAGCGACAGGTTCCTTCCACGCTGATGGGGTGATGGTGGTTTCCAGAACTGGGGCTTCTTGTTCCCTGTCATGCACTTGGCTTTGCTGGACCAATTGCTGAGGCTAAGAATGAAGTCGTATCCTCACCGTTAAGCCTCTGGACAGCAGTTTCTTTTGCTGACCTGTTACATAGAAACACTTCTCTTTATAGTAAACTGCAAGATGATTACAGCAACCATTCTGCTGTTATTCAGTCATAGTACCATACAATTTTCAATCTACATCAGACTCATGGTTCGAATTATGGGGGGTACTGGAGGGTACTGTACCCCCCGATCAAGACCCAGACCCCCCCAAAGAGACAAAAATAGCAGTTTTGGGGGGTTTTTAACATTTTTCTTTTGCTGCAAAAAAAAAAAAAAAAGATAACCTCACCTTGTAGGAAAAGTTTATGTAAAACAATTTCAGACACCCCTAATGTGGACCGTACCATTTTAACCACCTCGGCTCTAGAAGCAGCCAGTCGGTTGCGTCATTCATTCTCATTGAGTGACCTGTTCATTGTGTTCGTCTGTCATAGTACTGTTTGTCGTGCATTGGTAAATGTGAGTAGCCAGCAGAAGTCTAACCTGTTGAAAATGTGTTATTTTACAACCTTCATTTATTCGTTTAAGTGTTTCATCTACTAATGCAAGCTGACGTCTTTATAAGTTGAATTACTTACCATTGTCCTTCTGAGGCAGATGTTCTGTCGAGTTGAGCTACTTTGTCCAGGTAATCTACTGTAGTGCTAATTGATAGCCCTAATCATAGCTTACCTCGACAAAGTAGCTCAACTCGACAGAACACCGGTACAGTCAACTTTAGTTACATTAACTAGCAAGATGAGCTAAGTTCTCTATTTAAACCAGGCTTATTTGGTGAGGTAAAATCGGTCATGGTCATTTTCCAAGGAGATGAACTCCATATGTTTTCGTTCTCATTTTATCACGAATAAATTGTGCCATTCTGAAATTAATTTGCCACTTAGCCTGTGTGGTTTGTTATTAGGCTAATATTAACGCATAAGAATGTCTAACGTCATGCTCTGAAAAAACATTACTATAACTGAAACCTATAGGGGCAACGTAAAAAAAACTAGCTAACAAATAATAAGCCCTATTATTTGAATTTTAGTGGTATTGATTCTGCATTCCACAATTTCATATTTATAGACATTTTAGAAGCTTCATCTGATAGCCCAGATACTGTTTTGTTAAATATAGATTAGATTTTATTCACAGACACACTATGAGGAAAAGGAAAGATGGAGACATCAGACACTCTTTTGGTGGTAAAAGAAGAGTAAGTAGGAAATATTAGTGTTATGAGCTACAGAACATTACACTAAAAGTATAGGTTACTTAATATGTATGAAGGAAAGTGGTGGTCAGCAGAAGGCAGGAGAGGCACAGGAGCAGGGAGATGGCAGGATGAGGACAGTGAGCAGGCAGCAGGGAGATGGCAGGATCAGGACAGTGTGCAGGCAGCAGGGAGATGGCAGGATCAGGACAGTGAGCAGGCAGCAGGGAGATGGCAGGATGAGGACAGTGAACAGGCAGCAGGGAGATGGCAGGATCAGGACAGTGTGCAGGCAGCAGGGAGATGGCAGGATGAGGACAGTGAGCAGGCAGCAGGGAGATGGCAGGATCAGGACAGTGTGCAGGCAGCAGGGAGATGGCAGGATGAGGACAGTGAGCAGGCAGCAGGGAGATGGCAGGATGAGGACAGTGAGCAGGCAGCAGGGAGATGGCAGGATCAGGACAGTGAGCAGGCAGCAGGGAGATGGCAGGATGAGGACAGTGAGCAGGCAGCAGGGAGATGGCAGGATCAGGACAATGAGCAGGCAGCAGGGAGATGGCAGGATGAGGACAGTGAGCAGGCAGCAGGGAGATGGCAGGATGAGGACAGTGAGCAGGCAGCAGGGAGATGGCAGGATGAGGACAGTGTGCAGGCAGCAGGGAGATGGCAGGATCAGGACAGTGAGCAGGCAGCAGGGAGATGGCAGGATGAGGACAGTGAGCAGGCAGCAGGGAGATGGCAGGATCAGGACAGTGAGCAGGCAGCAGGGAGATGGCAGGATGAGGACAGTGAGCAGGCAGCAGGGAGATGGCAGGATCAGGACAGTGAGCAGGCAGCAGGGAGATGGCAGGATAAGGACAGTGAGCAGGCAGCAGGGAGATGGCAGGATGAGGACAGTGAGCAGGCAGCAGGGAGATGGCAGGATGAGGACAGTGAGCAGGCAGCAGGGAGATGGCAGGATGAGGACAGTGTGCAGGCAGCAGGGAGATGGCAGGATGAGGACAGTGTGCAGGCAGCAGGGAGATGGCAGGATGAGGACAGTGTGCAGGCAGCAGGGAGATGGCAGGATGAGGACAGTGAGCAGGCAGCAGGGAGATGGCAGGATGAGGACAGTGTGCAGGCAGCAGGGAGATGGCAGGATCAGGACAGTGAGCAGGCAGCAGGGAGATGGCAGGATGAGGACAGTGTGCAGGCAGCAGGGAGATGGCAGGATGAGGACAGTGTGCAGGCAGCAGGGAGATGGCAGGATGAGGACAGTGAGCAGGCAGCAGGGAGATGGCAGGATGAGGACAGTGTGCAGGCAGCAGGGAGATGGCAGGATCAGGACAGTGAGCAGGCAGCAGGGAGATGGCAGGATCAGGACAGTGAGCAGGCAGCAGGGAGATGGCAGGATGAGGACAGTGTGCAGGCAGCAGGGAGATGGCAGGATCAGGACAGTGAGCAGGCAGCAGGGAGATGGCAGGATGAGGACAGTGAGCAGGTAGCAGGGAGATGGCAGGATGAGGACAGTGTGCAGGCAGCAGGGAGATGGCAGGATGAGGACAGTGAGCAGGTAGCAGGGAGATGGCAGGATCAGGACAGTGTGCAGGCAGCAGGGAGATGGCAGGATCAGGACAGTGAGCAGGCAGCAGGGAGATGGCAGGATGAGGACAGTGAGCAGGCAGCAGGGAGATGGCAGGATGAGGACAGTGAGCAGGCAGCAGGGAGATGGCAGGATGAGGACAGTGAGCAGGCAGCAGGGAGATGGCAGGATGAGGACAGTGAGCAGGTAGCAGGGAGATGGCAGGATCAGGACAGTGAGCAGGCAGCAGGGAGATGGCAGGATGAGGACAGTGTGCAGGCAGCAGGGAGATGGCAGGATGAGGACAGTGAGCAGGCAGCAGGGAGATGGCAGGATGAGGACAGTGTGCAGGCAGCAGGGAGATGGCAGGATCAGGACAGTGAGCAGGCAGCAGGGAGATGGCAGGATGAGGACAGTGAGCAGGTAGCAGGGAGATGGCAGGATCAGGACAGTGTGCAGGCAGCAGGGAGATGGCAGGATGAGGACAGTGAGCAGGTAGCAGGGAGATGGCAGGATCAGGACAGTGTGCAGGCAGCAGGGAGATAGCAGGATGAGGACAGTGTGCAGGTAGCAGGGAGATGGCAGGATCAGGACAGTGTGCAGGCAGCAGGGAGATGGTAGGATCAGGACAGTGAGCAGGCAGCAGGGAGATGGCAGGATGAGGACAGTGAGCAGGTAGCAGGGAGATGGCAGGATCAGGACAGTGTGCAGGCAGCAGGGAGATGGCAGGATGAGGACAGTGAGCAGGTAGCAGGGAGATGGCAGGATCAGGACAGTGAGCAGGCAGCAGGGAGATGGCAGGATGAGGACAGTGTGCAGGCAGCAGGGAGATAGCAGGATGAGGACAGTGTGCAGGCAGCAGGGAGATGGCAGGATCAGGACAGTGAGCAGGCAGCAGGGAGATGGCAGGATCAGGACAGTGAGCAGGCAGCAGGGAGATGGCAGGATGAGGACAGTGAGCAGGCAGCAGGGAGATGGCAGGATGAGGACAGTGAGCAGGCAGCAGGGAGATGGCAGGATGAGGACAGTGTGCAGGCAGCAGGGAGATGGCAGGATGAGGACAGCGCACAGGACCAAGTGGTGAGTTAGAAATTAGGCTGTACTTTACTACCATTATCTACTGTATCATCAAGGCAGATATTAGCCTAATAGACAAATATTCATTTCTGAAGGCTGTTGGAGCTGGGGGGACTGAGAGGGCAGGAATTACACCAGACTGCTGGACCAGACCAGGCTGTTTGTAAATGTATAGGCTTATTACTTTTACTAGTATACTACTTCTAGGATAATTCCTGAGAGTTAGCAAAACCAAATTCTTTTGGATAGGGATAAGGATAATGAGATCTTCTGTATTGATTCTCATTTTGTCGCATGTCCAGACCATGACCGTGTGTTGCATACATGTTAGCAAACACCCCTAGCGCATCTTGCACTCTTAACATTGATCCTGGTGGCGACTATTTGTATTGACGCGGTAGCGGACCATAATGGTCATAGAAGTGTTATGAAGGCAGTACCCCCCAATTATGGAGGGGTAATTCGCACTCTGGATACAATTACAACACTAGCCATGTAAACGTATTAATTGGGGAATTCATTTATAAAGGCTTCGTGTGACCGAAAAAGATGCCAAACATTCATAGGTACATTTACAAGTGGGTTTTGGGATTTACAAAGAAAAACGTATGCTGAAAACAACTCACACGTTTTGTGAACCTGGCTGAAGGGGGTGCGGTTTCGACAGAATCCTGTAGAGGGCACTGTGTATGCTAAATTGAAGGCTCCAGGAATGTTGTCGGCATTTCATTTCATTTCATATCATGGTCACACGGCCATTGGCTCTGAAATTAAACTGTTCTTTTAAATAGAATTGCCACTGCCACTGAGCATCTCCTCTACAAGCAAACACTGGGGTGCCACCAAGACCAGCAGGCTGCTGGTGGCTCTGGGATGCAACCACTACTGAGGACAGATGAGGGAGCCACTAATGATGGCTTGAAGACATATCAGTGTCAGAATGACATGACATGGCTTGTTTGTTGAACCTTGGCCGGGAATTTGAGAGCACACAGATCCAAGGATGGGGCACATATATGAAACAGAGGTACACCTGTGCAGATTTTGCCTAGGGGCACTGAAATGACCCAAACATGAAGCTCAGCTTTCCAGGTGCTGAGGGGAAATAGTTTCAGAAAACTTTTATTCTAGGGACAAACTTCTGTGGAGGCAGGACGAGTCACCAGCTTCTCACTTCAGTTATTTACACGCAATGTTCATCTATCAAAGGTAAGACACGTTGTTTGAGATAAATGTAGAACTACAGGATAAATTTACAGTTATACCGCCAGGTGTTTTCATAACAGCTTGCTTATAGTAACATTATCACTAGCATCGCTCACTTGGTAAGAGGCTGAAGCTAGGTTTGCCGCATAGCCTATGTGTCCATGGCTTGTATAGTTTTTTGTCATAACGTTAAAAATTCTTGTCAGTCCGTTTCTGACAAACTTGTGTTGATCAGTGACCTGAGCATCGCTCACATGGTAGAATATTATCTGTCTGAACAATTATAAATTGCACTGACCAGAAAAGCTTGAGTGTTGATAGCATCACAGGCAGAACCATAAATGATTTTTGGTAACATTTTTTTTTGTTTTAGTCATTTTAAAACACATTGACAATGCATTATAATGCATTCATAAAGCATTATGAACATGGCTATATTTCTAAAAGGGCATAACATATTGCCATGTTTATTATGCACTATGACTGCCTTATGAAGCTCTCATCTATAATGCACTATAGATACCTTTGTACTACGGTACAAAGCTGTATTATTCCGAGCATCATAATGCATTATGAAGGTATCTATAGTGCATTCCAGATGAGACCTTCATAAATCATTCATAATGCATAATACACATGGGTATAATGTGTTATGCCTTTTGATAAATAATTATAGCCATGTTTCTAATACTTTACGGATTCATTATTATTAGTTATGAATGTGTTTATAAATTGCTAAAGCAATGGCCTTAAGTAGTGTTACCTGATTTTTGTTTACAAACGTAACATTTTTTGCTGAGGGGCTCTCTAACCCCAAAATGGCCTTAGATGAATTTGCAGAGACAGAATTCTTCCAGAAGGAGCGGGAGGCTGCCAAGAAACGGGTGGAGAAGAAGATGGAGAAAAAGAGGAAAAGGCCAGACTCACGACAAGCAGATTCTGCCGCATGAACCTGAAACAGGGACCAAACAGCTAGCCTGCACATCCACACCGGCTTCCCTGGAGTGGCAGGGAAATGCACTTACTGCCCATCTAAAGTGTACTCTGTATACCGAGGAGATGGACCGGAATGAGTTTCAGGCGTCTCCTTTGTTTAAGGCAGAGTGATAAAGATGGGTAAACTTAATCATTTTAATTTAGTCATTTTAATGTAATATTTGAATGCAGGCCTTAAATGATCCATATTATTTCAATAAGGCCTCCCTTTAGGGGTATAGTCCATGCTTTTACGTTTGTGTAAAACAAACCAAACAAAGGACGCGGCCGCATGACCCCGCGGCGCCGAACAAAGAAGCACTGTGGGACATACGGCGGCGTCCGAAACAGAATGAGGAAACGACCACATCGCCCGCCACTGCCCAGAGTCCTGCTCGCAAACGTCCAGTCTAAACTAGGTGACCTAAGAGCGAGGTTGGGGTTCCAGCACGATGCAAGAAACTGCAATATATCATGTTTCACGGAAACGTGGCTGACCCCCCTGGTACTGGATCTAGTGGTGACTCCGTCGGACTCTTTCTCTCTTTTTCCTGTTTCATAACTGCTTGCTGTTGGTCATTTAGTACTTGCTCTTTGTCCATGAAACTATCATACTATGTCATAAATAAAAAGGATATTTAATTGAAATATTACACGCTGATTTTTTTCCTGGTTAAATAAAATCGATACAGCAGATTCTTTTCTACACACACGACTGCTTTTTTTGTATTTTAATTATGCCATCTAACACGATAGGTTCTCTGTCATAAGAATATTCCAATATGTTGGTTGAGATTATTTAAGCGGTACATCAACAATCCTTGTGGGGGAAATTAATGATAATTAAACTTTGACAAACAAGGGCATAGCTGAAAAATCAGTACACTGCTAGTGAGTTACTGGCAATATAGCATAGAAATTTACTAGTCAGCTGTGCTAAGAATCAGCTAAACTGAAATGGAAGGCTTGTAGTATAAGGGGAAAGGTGAAGGAGAATGTTTTATGTGTTTTAAGTTGATTAAGCAGGGAGGAGCACTTCTCTTTCTCACATAGTAAAGGTTCATTCTCTCTTCAAATGATTGCTTGCAAATTTAAGGATCTAGGAAATTAGCTTAAATAATATAATATTATAATATAAATATTATATATATATACACTCACCTAAAGGATTATTAGGAACACCATACTAATACGGTGTTTGACCCCCTTTCGCCTTCAGAACTGCCTTAATTCTATGTGGCATTGATTCAACAAGGTGCTGAAAGCATTCTTTAGAAATGTTGGCCCATATTGATAGGATAGCATCTTGCAGTTGATGGAGATTTGTGGGATGCACATCCAGGGCACGAAGCTCCCGTTCCACCACATCCCAAAGATGCTCTATTGGGTTGAGATCTGGTGACTGTGGGGGCCATTTAAGTACAGTGAACTCATTGTCATGTTCAAGAAACCAATTTGAAATGATTCGAGCTTTGTGACATGGTGCATTATCCTGCTGGAAGTAGCCATCAGAGGATGGGTACATGGTGGTCATAAAGGGATGGACAAATTGTAGCCTCTTTTCCTATTTGTAGTGGAGATGAATGGTACCCGGTGGGGTCTTCTGCTGTTGTAGCCCATCCGCCTCAAGGTTGTGCGTGTTGTGGCTTCACAAATGCTTTGCTGCATACCTCAGTTGTAACGAGTGGTTATTTCAGTCAAAGTTGCTCTTCTATCAGCTTGAATCAGTCGTCCCATTCTCCTCTGACCTCTAGCATCAACAAGGCATTTTCGCCCACAGGACTGCCGCATACTGGATGTTTTTCCCTTTGCACACCATTCTTTGTAAACCCTAGAAATGGTTGTGCGTGAAAATCCCAGTAACTGAGCAGATTGTGAAATACTCAGACCGGCCCGTCTGGCACCAACAACCATGCCACGCTCAAAATTGCTTAAATCACCTTTCTTTCCCATTCTGACATTCAGTTTGGAGTTCAGGAGATTGTCTTGACCAGGACCACACCCCTAGCAATCATGGCGTTAAATGCAAAACATAACAGTTCATTTCTTATATTTAATCAGTGCAGTATGGTTATTCAGTGCAGTCGGTATAGTCAATGCAGTATTCAATGCAATTTGTATATTTTGTAATATTTTATTACTCTTTTTATACCTCACATTGACTTGAATTGCATTTTCAGTTTCGTTGTCCAAGTGACAATGACAATAAACATTATCTTTATCTTTGTTAGGTGGCTACGTTTACATGCCTTAATGCAATTAAGATGTTTTCATGTAAACAGATTAATCGGGGAACTCATTTATAAATCTGATTGAAAAAGATGGTAAGCATTCATACAAACATTTATAGGAATCCTATAAATACATGATACAATCCTATCATTCTTATACTATGGTATCTTATATCATATAATCTTATCTTAACCTTATGGTAAGTTATCCTGTCTTAGTCTTAACTTATATGCTATTTTATGTTATACAATCTTAACTTGACCTATCTTAACCTTATTGTTGAGCTTTCTGCCTCCATATGTATGAACCAAATGTTCTCTTCATTCATTTGTGTAAATCAATAAACTGATTAATATTGTAAACTGGTGTTTTATTTTACGTCTTTTCAGTATTTACATTTTCGTTTTAAAGCATACATTTTGACACACGTCTACACACGTCTGCTGTCATGAAAAACTTACAGAAAGAGAGAAGAAATCACTCCACACGCAGCATACATCGTGTCACACATTATACATGCGCAGAAAAGAAAAAATAGACCCTTTTTGTCAACATCGTGGAAAAAACTTAATAATCAGAAATAATACAAACATATGAGATGAGAACACATAATCCAACACCCCCACTTGTTCTCATCATATGAAAACACCTGTTAGTGGTATTATACATCTCTATTCACTTCCAAAAAGAAAACATTTGAACTTCAACATTCTTACTTTTGATACAGGTTTGGTCAACATGTCAGCAACCATCTCTTCTGATGAACAATACTCAATACTTATTTTTCTTTCATTTACTGCATCGCGAATGAAATGGTATTTAACGTCAATGTGCTTTGATCGCTTTCTGTTCACAGGATTTTTTGTTAGTACAATTGCTCCCTGATTGTCACCATACATTTTAGTACAGGTGTACACCTTGTTATCCATACCACTCAGCAACTGACTTAGATATATGCTTTCTTGGGTAGCATTTGCTAGACCTATATATTCGGCCTCACATGTGGACAATGCAACGACTGGTTGCTTCTTTGACTTCCAGGAAATTACCGGACCTTGTTCTGTCAGGCTAAAACAATATCCTGAAGTACTACGTCTGTCATTGAGGGATGATGCCCAATCAGAGTCACTGAAAGCTATTAGACTCAGATCACAATTTGTTTTCTGAAAACACAACTCGTAATCACTTGTGCCCTTTAGATACCTTAGCACGTGTTTGGCAGTCACAAAATCCCGTGCTTTTGGACTTGATAGGGTTTGTGATAGTTTGCTTACTATCCAACTAATATCTGGCCTGGTACATGTCATGGCATAGATAAGACTGCCCACTATCTCTCGATATTCTCTGGGATTTTGGACCTCCATGCTGCTATCTTGATCATTCTCACCACTCTCTACCTTTAACTCGCATGGAGTAGTCCTAGGCTTGCAGTCTGACATTCCAAAACGTTCTAGCATTTTCATCACATATCCCTTTTGGCTCATTTTGATTTTTCCATTTGTTTGTTCAAATCCAATACCTAAGAAATGTGAAATCCTCCCTAGATCTTTCATATTGAATTTATTTTTCATGCTATTTTTGAATCTGTTAAGTCCTTTGTTACTGCTTGCTGCAATGATTAGGTCATCTACCCAAATGATGACTATGATAATGTCTTCTCCGGCTTGCTTCCTATATATACAGTGATCTGACAAATTTCTCTCAAAACCATTTTGTCCAAGGTGATCATTTAGTAGCTCATACCAGTTCCAACCAGATTGTTTCAAACCGTACAGGGATTTTTTCAGTTTATACACCAACTTTTCCCCTGTCACAGAAGTTGATTCGAAACCCTCAGGTTGCTCCAAGTAAATGTCTTCATCTATAGGTGCATGTAAGTATGCCGTCTTGACATCCATTTGATGACCTATAAGGTCATTCTGGACAGCTATTTGCATTAATGCTCGCACTGACGTCAGATCTGCTGTGGGTGCAAAAGTCTCATGATAATCTATACCTTCAGTCTGGCTATAGCCCTTTGCCACATATCTTGCTTTTAAGAGCTTTCCCATCCCACCATTTTCTTTAATGGTGTAGACCCATTTTCCTCCAACGATCTTCCTATTCTCAGGTAATGTAGTTAATTCGAAAGTGTCATTTTCTTTGAGTGAATCCATCTCTTCCCGCATTGCACGCTTCCACTCAGGTGCATCAGGTGACATCAAAGCCTCTCTATACGCCTGGGGAACACCAAATACTGCCCTGTAACAATAATCAATGTTCACATATGTTACATCACTCTTGTTTTGATCTGATACATAATCCTCTAAATATTTTGGGGGTCTCTTTTCTCTCTGTGATAACCGTTGTTTTTGGTTTGGGATGATTTCTGCATCTGTTTTGTTTCCATTCTCATCTGAGACTTCCTCCCTCATCACCTCATTATCCTCTTGATCATCTTTGATCTCATCATCTGTACTGCCCTCACCATGTGACTCGTCAACCTTCTCCCCACCAGCACTGTTGTCTCTACCGGCAACTATTTCTAGATCATCCTCATCTGTTTGTGTTGTTTGTTCACTACGTTCTTTCTTAGTGAATTTTACCAATCTGTGCTTGGTCACTTTTCTTGTCTGACGGTTATAGACCAAATATGCAGGGCTATTTTTACTGTACCCCACAAAGACTCCTTTATCACACCTAGGATCTAATTTCTTCTGGTCATGCCTGTATGCGTAACAGTCTGAGCCAAATATCCACATTTTTGAGAGGTCTGGCCTCTTTCCGGTGAGCATGAAGTAAGGTGTGTTTTGCGTTCTTTCATTATAGCAACGATTTCTAATATGGGCAGTCGTTTGAACAGCATATGGCCATAACACCTTTGGTAACTCTTTCTCTAACAGTAGGCATCTTGCCATCTCAAAAATGGTCCTCCACTGCCTCTCTGCTGTGCCATTTTGATGCGGAGAGTACGGGCATGATGTCTCATGTCTAACCCCTTTTCTTCTCAAAAGGGATTGGAACGCATTACTAGTGTATTCTGTGCCATTATCAGACCTTATACATTTTACCTTGCCATAGGGTGCACTGTCTGCAAAAAACTTTTCAGTGGCTAATGTTGAGTCACTCTTATTTTTGAGAAAGTACACTGATATGGCACCTGAATAATCATCTGTGAATGATATGGCATATTTGTACCCTTCTGAAGCAGTTGGTTCAATGGGACCCGCCAAGTCAGTGTGCACCAGTTCGAGGGGGGCATTAGCTTTTGCATCTGCTTTTCTACTCCTACAGTTTGTGAACTTCCCTTTTATGCATATGTTACAATTTACTTTAGTTTTATCATTTATCTGCATACCCTCGACTAGTTTAGGTAATTTCAACAAGTCATCAAAGTTACAGTGCCCCATGATTTTATGCCATGTCTTAACATCACATGCTAAGTTTACTTTATCTCTGGCACACATATCATTTGCAAATTCATAATCACATTGATCTGGTTCATTTACCGTTTTCAAGTAGAATAGTCTCTCGTGCTCTTTGATTGGAAACACAGTACCGTCTTCACCTATGAGTTCGTTTTGGCCCTTTTGGAAGATCACTCTTGCTCCATCTTCGGTGGCAGCTTGAACGGAGATGATGCTCTGTGGATATGACGGTATGAAGAGGGCTCTCCTTAAAATGGTCTTGACCATTTTTCCTTCCCCGTCTTGTAAGAACACCTCTGCTTCTCCGCGCTTTAAGGCTACGTTATTCATTCTCGTTCCATCCGCCAATTCCATGTAATGCAATGCAGGGTTGAAAGATTCATCGAACCGCGTGAATCTTGCTTTCTCTGTAATGATGTGAGATGTTGCTCCGCAGTCCACCATTAGTCCTCTTCCTTTAATGCTTTCGGGAAGTAAACGTTGGCTTACTTTAAAAACAAAAGTTTGCTCGTTGTCGTCTTTCTTTTCGGCTGTCTGTTTGGCATCATCTCTTTGTCTGTTGCCTTTTCTCCTGCACGTTTCGTCGCTGTGCGTTGAGCTTCGATGGTAGTTACACCACTTCGATGATGCTTTCTGGCGGCACTCTCTGGCTATGTGACCTCGATTACCACAACCATAGCATGTCACGGTCGATGCTTCTGCTTTCATCACGTTGTCCGATTTTGTCTTGGGATCAAACTTTTCTGTCTCCTCGTAACTTCGTAGTCGACTCTTGAATTGTACGAACGTCAATTCTTCGCTGCTTTGTGTGATGTTGATGGCAAAGGGTTTGTATGATTCTGGCAAGCCCTTCAAAATCATAGCTATTATCAGTCCATCACTTAACATTTCTTTAGCATTTCTGAGAGACGTTATCGCTCTTTCGGCTCGGATAATATAGTCTGTAATGCTTTCTTCTGGTTCCTTCTTCAGAGAAGTTAGCTCTGTATATAAGGCAATGATTCTCGGCTTACCCTGGCTGGCGTAGTGATTTCTTAGGATTCTTAATGCTTTCCTTCCGTCGTCGGTTGCTTCTCTCATCACTAACGACAGGCTTTTGTCGTCGAGGAACTGAATTAGCTCTGCGTAGCATTCTTCATTCTTCTCTCGGTCGACATTGTCGTCAGCGGATAGTATTGTTTCCTTTAGGCCAAGCATTCTCATGTGGCCTAAAAATTTTACTTCCCATAGTTCGTACTTCTGTTCGTCGCCATCAAAAACCAGCCTCTGCCATGCTCCTGCACTTCTCCTGGGCCCATAACCTGTTGAGCTTTCTGCCTCCATATGTATGAACCAAATGTTCTCTTCATTCATTTGTGTAAATCAATAAACTGATTAATATTGTAAACTGGTGTTTTATTTTACGTCTTTTCAGTATTTACATTTTCGTTTTAAAGCATACATTTTGACACACGTCTACACACGTCTGCTGTCATGAAAAACTTACAGAAAGAGAGAAGAAATCACTCCACACGCAGCATACATCGTGTCACACATTATACATGCGCAGAAAAGAAAAAGTAGACCCTTTTTGTCAACATCGTGGAAAAAACTTAATAATCAGAAATAATACAAACATATGAGATGAGAACACATAATCCAACACTTATCCTATATAATCTTAACTTATCCTATGTTACCTTATGCTACAGAACTTGATCTTAACCTTAACATATCCTATCTTAATACTGATAGCCCATCTCCACAGCCAACTCCTGAACCCCAGGGATGGCACTTAGCTGCTCCAGTGCATCAATAGGAAAGATGAAGACAGCATGTTCCCCTAATTTCCTGTTTCTGATGGAACGCCATCCGACCTCACCGTGGCGAAATGAATGGCTGATATTATAGGTACGGTAATAGATACAATTAGACAGTTGTATTGTCTGGCGTTGTCATAGCTGCAACACTAAAATAATATAACTAACCAGAGTGCACATGCACATGCATTGGTACTATGTCTCCGCGATGCTTCAAAATCCATCGGCAAACATCTCTGTGATGCAGAAACATCGCTACCGAACATTTGATTCCATATTCCCCCGATGTCTGCGCCATGTATTTCAACAGTGATGCGATGTTAATTTGATCTCTCTGCAGCCTTTAGCCCGCTGTTATTTTCCGTTATTAGGTTATTATACAGGGCAGCTCAGGCCGGGGGAGCAGGCGCTGATGCAGCCCGGTGCCGCACCCACCACACGTCGGAACTGCTCGCGATCCCGGCCGGCGACCCCCCAGGCAGAGATCTAGACACGCTCGATTCAGTCCCACCCTTATTATAATTACTTTTATATCCTCCTGAGACCCAAGGAAAAAAGTGTCCTTCAATTGTAGGTTATGTGTCTTTGGAGGAAATAAGACATCTTACAATTTAGATTTTTTCTAATTTATTTTTATTTTTAATTTCACAGCATGTCCTCTTTAGTGCACAACAGGAATAAATACGTTTCCTAACATCAGTGAAAAAATAAATGCAAAAATACAATGTCCACTACAATGGACATAAATGAATGGGTCGGGTCTCAGGAGGATATGCAGTAATTGGTAACTAGTCATTTTCAGTAACTTGCACAAACCTGCCAGTTGGCTGAATCCGAAATAGTTGTAGTGCTACAAGGCTGGATTGTTACAGGGACTGTGTTAAATGCAAATGCTGTTCTGATTGCGTTAAAATAGGCCTGGACGATATGGCAAAAATTTATATCACGATATATTTCTTAATTTTGGTCGATACGATATAATTCCGATATCGATATGGACAATATTAAAAAGCCTCGGGAAAAAACTGCCGAGGACACGCACAATGGTTGTCTGCAAACTGAATTTGCAAAGTCTATAATACCTCCAGGCTCCTCCTATTAAAATTATATAATTTTTTTTTTTAATAAAAACAGTACAAAAAAAAAGGTTCACTTTTTATTTGTATTTAGCCTTTACAAACAAGAAATGTGAAATAAACTATCAAATAAATAAAACTCTCAGACTCAGCTTATTAACAATAATATATTTCCATTTAAACTAGAACAGGCTGATTATTCATATACAGTCGAACCCGGTTATGTCGCCAGCCTAGGGGGTTGCCAAAAAGCGTCGAGATAACCGATGATCGAGATAACCGAAAACCAATATGGCAGCAATATATTAGCATGTGCTTGAAATGTATTTATGTGCGTTAATAACTGAGAATGTACATGCACGGGTTTTTGGCATTGCCGCGATTTGTTTGACGTGATCGGCATGCTATAAATATGTACATACATCGGGGCCGGTTCTAGACATGCATATATGACGGGGCAGACAGAAATGTGAAGGGGGCACATGGTGGCGACAAAGGCGGGAAAGGGGTGGGGTGGTGCTCTGGATAACTGTTTTTGTCATGTAATTGGATTGCACTTTGTCAGGCCTCTACCCTAAAACCTGCCCAACTTGGGTGTCCCACCTGAAGGCTAAGCTTCTGCTGGTGTAGCTCTTAGGGTCACTGAGGCACGCAAAGCCCCCGACCACAGTAAGGTGGCAATCCCTCAGGGGGAAAACTGAAAAGTAAAACAACAAAAAATAAAATAAAATATTCCTCATCAGATTAAAAACATGACGTTTACCTTAATTGGATGGCCTATATCAAACATATTTGAACCCAACAAAACACTTTTCACTATTGCCAATATTACCAAAACTAAAAAGGGTAGGCTAAGTTATGAAAAAGAAAAAATCAATTCACCGAGTCTTGAAATATAAAACTGAAAAATAGGATCGGTCAGGGTTCATTTCACTACATGTTGTACTTGTTATAACTATGTATGTGAGGAATAAAGAATCTTGAAATCACAACGAACAAGTCGCTCAATGAGAATGAATGACGTAACCGACTGGCTAAGCTGCTTCTAGCGCCAAGGTGGTTCAAATGGTACGATCCACACTAGGGGTGTCTAAAATCGTTTTACATAAAATTTTCCTACAAGGTGAGGTTATCTTTCTTAAAAAAAAACAAAAAAAACAAAACAAGAAAAATGTTAATACCCCCCCCCCCCCCCAAACTGCTATTTTTGTCTATTTGGGGGGGTCTTGATCGGGGGGTACTGGGGGGTACAGTACCCCCCGATCAAGACCCCCCCAAATAGACAGAAATAATTCGAACCATGATCTCACTAGTCACTATGATTTTGACGAGAGACATTGCTGTTTCCTCTAAACCTTCCGCAATCACGCAGCTCATTTCGCTTTGCCCTGCCTACTGAGAAACTGGCTCATTTGCATACTAACAGTGATTGGATGTTTAGCTGGGGGGAGGGTGAGTGGGGGATCTGCCGTGTGCTGCGTGAGCCCGAGCACAAACAGAACGCGGAGGGAAAGAGCGAACAAGAAGTGAAACTTATCATCTCGTTTGTGCCTTTTTCAGTGGATTTTTCAGCTACTGTAGTAAATCTTGTCCATATTCAGTTTGTGGGTAATTATTATTTTCTTCCTCAACTTCTAAAAGTTTGATTTAAGGGGGCAGGACGTTTGCTTAAGGGGGCGTTGCCCCAGCGTAGAGCCGGCCCCGACATACATGTTGGCTAACAAAAGGCATACCACCAACTAACAGCAGAGATTTACCAGTATACAATAAAAACCACCGTCGTTTCTTGATACAAACCTTTAATTATATTCTCCAACATTGAAAACACAAAGATCGCTCACAAAATCACAAAAAAACCTGCGGGGTGTACTGTAGTTCGTTTTTACAAAAAGCTAACCAGTGTCAAAATTAAATTCACGAGTCATTTCTCTCTGACACAGCTCTGAAAAGTATCATACACGTGGTTACTATGGTTTCTTTACAAAGTCTAAAATGCTTTGTTGCTTTTGCTTTTAACAGTCTGCTTGAAAACAAATGCTTCAATATTATTTATGCTGTCTAAAAAAGTTTTACCTGGATCACGTTTCACAGCTGCGTTGTTCAGCGAATTACCATGCGAATGCGATTTGAATACGCGCTGTTTAGCACTTGTGATACATTTTTAAAAGCCGGTGAATATATATAATATTCAAATGTATATCGAAATATCGGAAATGTGTTTAAAAATCGTATCACCGTTATCGAAAAAAATTCTATCGCGATATATATTGATATCGAATTATTGTCCAGCCCTACGTTAAAATCAAACGTTTTTGCTCAGATTTCATGAATTTAGTGGTGTGCTCTTTATACTATGCCAAGTTTTCCTAAAAGCAGATATTTTTTTTAAAGGTGAAATAGAGCAGCGCATTGAATTGTAATGCCTGTATCTTGAAACATAGCGTGTTGCCAGACTCTCCGATGCACAGCTCTATGGTCCATACAGAGGAGATGAGGAACATGCAGTTTGCAAAGTCACCAAATTACCTTTTGTTAAGTGGCTACGTTTACATGCCTTAATGCAATTAAGATGTTTTCATGTAAACAGATTAATCAGGGTGCTCATCTATAAATGTGACTGAAAAATATGAGAAGCATTCATACACACATTTATAGGAAGATTTTGGGATTTATGAAGAAAACGTTTTGTGAAAAAAACGCACATATCCCTGGGGAAACCAGACCACCTTATAATTAGAGGAAAAATATGTCCATTGCTTAAAATTATCATACAGACCCAGTGAACTCAAAAACAGGTGTTTTGTAAAAATAAATGAGATTGAAGGAGATGCTGTTTCGACAGAATCCTGTAGAGGGCACTGTGTATGCTAAATCGAAGGCTCCAGGAATGTATTCGGCAGTTATAATAATAAACAATAATAATTCAAATATTTGTGTACACACGACATTTGGCTCTGAAATTACACAGTTCTTTAAAATAAAATTGTTTAAAAAAAGTTTTATGAACAAGTCAAATATGAATTATAAAATACAATTTTCCAGTTAAAATACTTATTTTAAATACATGCCTCAGAAATTCCGACACTGAAGAGGGAAGTATGGTGAATAAGTATCATTGGTTCTAACTGAAGCCAAAGGCGAGGAGTACAGCAATTTCACCCAAGAAATAAAAATATCCTCAAAGCCAAACCGCTTCAGAACATAAAACAAATAGTTCCATTCAACATGATCAAAGGCTTTCTCAGCATCTAAAGATAGGAGTACCTCTGGGCACTCAGACGAAGATGATGTGTAAAGGATATTAAATACACGCCTAATATTAAAAAAACAACTGTCTATTTTTAATGAAACCAGTTTGATCAGATGACACAATGGAGGGTAATACAGATTCAAGACGGAGAGCCAACACCTTAGCCAGTATCTTAACATCAACATTAAGGAGACTAATTGGACGGTAGGAGGAGCAAGCGAGGGGATCCTTGCCCTTCTTCAGAAGTAAGGATATTGATGCCTGACGTAGAGTTGGAGGCAGGCATTGGGACTTTAAGCTGTCATCAAATACATCCTTGAGTAAAGGGTTTCATTTTGCTGCAGACTTTTTATAAAACTCTGTAGGAAAGCCGCCCGGGCCTGGACATGTCCCACTCTGCATGCATGTGATAGCTTTATGAATTTCATGTAAGGAAATAGGATTCTCTTACATTCTCATCCACGGTGGGTATATTCAGGTCTTCAAAGAACCTATCCATTAAACTCAGATCAAAAGAGTGTTTAATACAAATTAAAATAGAAATCACTAAACTGCTTATTAATATCTAAGGGATCTGATAATAGTCCTGTGTCAGAATCAATCTGGGCAATTACTTGAGTACTAGATGTCTGTTTTAAACTATAAGCCAGAGCCCTGCTTGGTTTCTCCCCATACTCATAAAACATGTGTCTGGTTTTTAACAGAGCCCGTTCCGCCTGTCCAGTTGAGAGCAGATCAAATTCAGCCTGATACATCATCCGCCGTTTATATAGCTCTGGAGATGGACCAGTGGCATAGGCTTTGTCTACTCTAGAGATGAATTCCAAAAGTTATGTTTGCCTAGCTACCTGTGCTTTATGAACAGAGGCATTGTAGGAGATAATTTGGCCCCTCAGGTAAGCCTTGAGCGTCTCCCAAAGTAAGGAAGGGGAGGTCTCTTCATTTACATTAGTTTCTAAAAACATATCTATACCAGCATTTACGAAGGCAATAAATGATTCATCTGACAAAAGAAGTGAAGTGAGCCTCCATCTGAATCTGCTAGGTCTATGATAGGGGAAGGTCAGGACCAGTGTTACAGGTGCATGATCTGATATTACTATACTGTTATAAACACATTCTTTTACCAATGGGAGTAGATATGTATGTATGTATGTATAAAGAAATAATCTATACGTGAATAATAAAAAGAGTATTCCCTCTTTGTAGGATAAAGAAATCTCCATGGGTCAGACACCTTGCAAGATTGTAAAAAAGTCTCTATGCATTCAGCTGTTTCTGAAGCACCAATTGGGCGATTGGAGGATCTATCCAATACTGGGTTAATTACACAGTTACAGTCACCAGCTAAAATAAGCTGATGAGTGTCCAGGTATGGTACGGTCAATAGAAAATTGTTCATGAACTTAGAATCGTCCCAATTTGGAGCATATACACAAGCTAATATCACAGGCAAACGGTACAGTTTACCCACCACAATAACAAAGCGGCCATTGGGGTCCAATATTGTTTCAGACACTTCAAATGATACTGATTTGTTGATCAAGATTCCAGCCCCCCTGGCCCTACTCCGAAAGGTTGAATGGAATACTTGTCCAACCCAGCCTCTTTTTAAACTCAAATGATCTGACCTGCGCATGTGCGTCTCAGTTAAGAAGGTTATATCCGTTTTTAAAAACTTAAGATGAGCAAGGACCTTGGTGCGTTTCATAGGATGATTTAGGCCTTTCACATTCCAATTAGTAAACTTAACTGACTGGCCACTCCTCCCAGAAGCCATATTTGAATTTGCCATATTTAATACTGGTAATATCCAGCAGACATAATCTGAGTTGCAGTAAATTAATTCTGTCACTCTGGTAGATGTCATGTTCGAAACAAAGTGTAACCACTAATGGACAAAATGAAAGACAAAAAAAACAACAAAATAAAAAAGAGACTTTAAGTACAAAAACACCACCACCCCCACCCCCCAGCACTATCCCGAACACAGTGCATATCCCAAGAGCAAAACACTGCAAAATTCTAACTTGGGTCTCTAATTTAACCAAAAACGACCCAAAGCACAGCGAGCAATCACATTCAGAAATATATATACAGTGGTACCTCGGTTCTCAAACTCACTAGAACTCCAATTTCTTGAAAGTCGAACAAACCAGTTTGACCTAGAACTCGATCTGAATATCAGAAGTCGAACCATGAACACTGACTTAATATAAATTGTACGCGCCAGGAAATGAGTCATACGACAATGCAATTCTTACTTGAATGCCTTCTTCACAGACTGGACGATTAACCAAATAAAACAGCGCAACATTACAGTAACTAACAATAAATAAACCACTAACTTACGTGTACTATTAGAGCATTTATGTCATTTATTTAAACTTTATTTTACCAGGTAAATTAACTGAAAACCACTGCTTTACGTGATATTCGGGAGAAATAGCAGATTACGCATCGGAACTGCCTGGGATACAAACGTCATGCATGTAACTAAACTCTTCAGCCAATAAGGGCAAAGGTGTGTTGTCACGGAGGCGGTTCCAGTTTGTGCAGCCGGGTGAGAGGTCGCAATGCATCTAACCGTAATGCATTGCGTCAGGATCAGAATGCGTTGCTTTAAGCCAGCGCTGTAAGCAAGTCGAACGCACCCAATGACCGGACTGGGGAAACAAAATTTACAAGCGGACTTAATACAGAGGACTAATGACAACAACCAGAAACAGCTGATCACATGGGGATCCCACACGAGCTTAACGAGGGGGCGTGGCACACGGAAAGAGCGGACGATCGGGGCAGGACAGGGGTAATGTTGGGATAATATCTTTATCGTTTTGGAAGCCATTAAGAAAAAAAATGCTCTTCTTGTTTTATCCTGTTCATTTTGTGTTGAAGTGCTTAAAAACACACACACACACACACACACACACACACACATATTTAGGTGTCATTTTGGGGGGCCGGGAACCAATTAATTGGTTTTCCATTATTTCTTATGGGAAAAATTAGATCAGAACTCAAACTTTTTAGGATTCGATCTGGAGTCCGGAACGGATTAAGTTCGAGAACCGAGGTACCACTGTATAGTGCAAAATACCATGTATTTTGTAATGTCTCAAATGAAGTAGGCCTAAACTAATATTAGGCCACTAAACATAGTGTACTATCAAAGAGCAGCCCATTGGTTTTCAATTCAGTAGCCTAATATGAAATACTATGGTTTAATGGTTTAAAATTATAGTAAACAAAAGCAGCTCAAGAAAATCAACTATTCATATGTTATAGCCTATTTATATGAGGAAGAGAACAAGAATTCCCGGCATGTTGAAAAAAGTGCCTACACCAAACCTTTCCATATAGACTAATAAGAACCGAGAGAAAAAAGGGAAAATAAATGTCTTTCTCATAAATTGAGCAACATAGCACTATCTGCATTTAGTAGGCTATAGACCTGGTTAATTCAACTTTGACACTGACGGTGAAATAAACCTGTACAGTTCGGTCACTTAAAAAACACTGACCGTTTTTGAAAGTTATGTCTGTACCTGATCATGATGGAGGAGAATGGTAGTCTTTATATACGAGATGGCCCGATGGGGATCGGTAAAGGTTTTTTCCTCGCCATCAAATGTGATACGGAATGTAACTGGATAACGGAGACCAAATCTCACATCCTTAACAGTTCTAAGGAGCTGCTTTGCCTCTTTAAAGGCAGCTCGCTTCTTTGCTATCTCCAGAGTGAAGTCCGGAAAGATGTGCACACGCTTCTCCTTGTAAAACAGCTGCTTCTTCTGGCTGGAGAGGCGAAGGATGCGATCCTTCACGTCACCATGATGTACACGGATTATGAATGGTCTTGGCCTCTCCCCTTCCCGCAGCCTCGGTGCTAATGAACGGTGGCCCCGGTCCAGACGTGGAGTTTCCTCCAGGTTCAGTATCTCCTTCAAAGCAGTCGCGCAGAATTGCCGCGGGTTGGTCCCCTCTTGGCCCTCCTCTATTCCAACAATGCATTTAGTTGTCAGGTTACACACATCTGACTGCAGTTTTTTCGCAGCAGTTTCCAAAGTAAAGACTGTAGAGCTCCACGCCGTGGTAGACTGCTCGAGGTCGTCCAAACGCTCGGAATGCTGTGCATTAGCAGTCTGTAAGGAGCTAGCCGTAGAATGCAACTCTTGGCGGATAGAAGTTATTTCTTGCCAGAGGACAGCAGTTTGTGTATCTATTTTCGTGCCCAATAGTTCAATCGCTGTCATAATTTTCTCAACCGAATCCGAAGAAAGTTGCTGTGCATCACCCTCAGTGGTAGCCTTCTTGCTAGCTGTAGCAGGTTTCTGTGAGCGACTAGCCAATTTTAAACGAGGAGGAAAACAAAACTTTTAAACGCATTTTCTTGCTGCCTTAGTCCTTCAATTAGTGATGTTAAACTTTTCGGATAAATATTTATCTATCAATATGGCTTCTGCAAGTATGTAAATATAATGAAAATGAAATTGCTCGCTGAGCTCCAGGACCTCACAGCCTCACGTGTCGAACGTCAACCGGAAGTTCCCATGCAATTGTTTCTTAAACATACCTTTACCTATCTTATCTTATCCTATGTTATCTTACGTTATGTGAAATGTCGCTATTTACATCTGACAGATAGCCCATCTCCACAGCCATCTCCAGAACCCCAGGGATGTCACTCAGCTGGTCCAGCACATCACTAGGAAATTTGACCTCATCTTCATCAAGTCTCGGTCGCAGGGGCACCCTCATTATCCCCGTATGAATAGTGAGCCTCAGAGTTTCCATTCCTCTGTTGCTTGCAGATGTGAGCTGAGCTCATGAAGTCGTTCCAGAACTGCTGGCACCAGTAATGAGCATAGCACTTGGCATCATAGGTCATCTTATTGTAGTTGCTTATATCGTAATTATTGAATTTTTCCATTTTTTCAATAACAAGAGAAGGGGACAAAAACGGTGGTGTTGGACCCATGACCAGCTGAGATGAGGGGGCCTGCACCAGAACGTGAGGCAGAGGGGTGGGATGAACTACGGCTGGGGCTGAAGATGGTTCTGGAGCTGGGCTAACTATTCTTGGTATATGGCCCCCTTCCGTCCTTTAGGTTTCCTCCTTCGTCCTGATAAAAGAATGACGGTACAATTATGCAAAATAAAGTGTAAAAATACAAGAGTCAAATCAATTGATGGCTGTTAGTGACAGACAGACAGCACACTTGGCAGTCAGTACTGCACATTGAGAAAAATACTGCCGTCTCATTGTCTCATTGGAGACAGGAAACGAATGCTTGGGAGACTTACGCGCTGGTCTCGGATTGGGCTGCCTGCATTTCCGTAGGGGTACTTCACCTATAAAAACACACCAGTCAGTGCACAGATTGCCTGATATGCAGAACAGCATTTACTATAGAGAATAGCAACGCTGGAAAGGTTCATGTGCACCAAGGCTAACAGCCCACTCAATCCAAATGCTGGCATCAGGAACTGACTATTCAATCAAATCATTTACTGTATATAAGTAAGTGAACTTTATTGTCATTCACACCATACAACAGTACAACAACGGAAGCATAGCTGAACAAAATTGCATACCTCCAGGCTCAATGTGCAGACATAAAAAGACAGGTGCACATAGTCAACATGTGGATAACACAAAGAAAATTTCACTTCTTACACAGAAGTAATTAAGACTGTGTAAGACAGCATAAGGCAGCACAGGACAGACACTAAATATACAAACCAATATACATATATCTTGCGCCTTCCATAAATTCTATTATTTCTTTACTCTCAGGGTACCTAAAGTAAGAATTCTGCCTTTTCTGATTTACATTATGGGGACATATTCACCTGTTATCTTACTATTTCACAATGATTATCTGTGATGTTTAAACACATCACAGCAGCAGAATTTACCGATTCCATTATACAATACAGTAACCATGTGGATTAGAGCCCCGTATGTTTACCGTTTCATGGTAACAAACACGATCTATTACTGTAAGTAAAACTCCATCCATCCCTTATGAACATTTTATTTTTAAGTATTCCAAGACACACACTTCCAAAACAAGATGATTGTCACAGAATACAAGACTCAACAACACCAGACAGCCCTATTCTGACTTTCATTCTTCAAGTGTTGAGTTACTCTGGCCATCGTTTTGCCATTCTTACCGGGGCTAATGGAACCAGGGTTGTTTTCTGGAGCAATCCACACAAGTTTCGGGGTGACAATGAAACAAGACGGACCAATTAGTGCTGGGCTGTTTATCGGATATTTACGGAATATCGATATATTATCAAAACCAGATAAAGGAGGACACAATACAGTTTATATCGACATAATTTGGTCGTTTGTTAAAATCGGGCGCTATTAAAGACTTTGAATATAATTCCTTCCCCTTTTAGAAGTAACGCGAGAGCTGCGGTCCCGACGTTGCACAGACTCCCAGAATTCACAGCGAAAAGCGACCCATTCAGTTAGGATTCATGGGGGGTTGATGGAGGGCTTAATGCAATGGGACAGATGGGACAGATAATATGTCACATGTGGTTTTCATTTAAAACTGAATATTTACCACACTTGAAGGAAATTTTCATGTATTGCTAATCTTCCTAAAAATACAGAGGTGGGTCTATGCACTTATGCCGATATTATGTTTTGTTTACCCATGTTTACAGTTTTATCCTTAACATAGCCTCCACGGGTTTGCTCTAAAGACATCTCATTTCATTTACACAATGACAATAAAGCTATCTTTATCTTATCTGAGAGTGGAAGAAGCAAAATGACGCAATGCTAACGTTAGCATTAGCAAACAGCTGCCTAGTAATCTTTGGAAGTAACACGTTACTATAATTCCACTACGTTTGGCTGTAAGGAGTAATATAGCTAAATACCCTTTCAAGTTAAATAACACAATTAACAGTACCGAAATTTAAATGGACTTGTTATTTTTGTCTTTCGTTAAAATATTAAGTTACAAATGCGTCCTGTTCCGCTAATTTCCGGTTTATGATCTAACGCCATCCGACCTTACTGACAATTTGTCAGTTGTATTGTTTCGCACTGTCACAGCTGCAACACTAAAATGATATAACTACCAGGCATTGGCATTGTCTCCGCGATCCTTGAAAATCCATCGTCAAAGCATCTCTGTTGCAGAAACATCGCTACCGAACATTGATTCGACATTCCCCCGATGTCTGCGCCATGTTTCTCAACAGCGAGGCGACGTTAATGTGCTCACTATGCTACCTATAGCCCACTGTTATTTTTCCTTATTTGGCTTTATAACCCACAACAGGTTTATAGTATATATGTATTCCTATAGGGTAGATGTGTTCTGTTAGCCCCACATGCAGGCATACTGTTTAAAAGCACATATATAGAAACAATCCATTACAACGTTTACTGTTTGATATTGACAACATGACAGAAACAGAAACACTAGGTTTAACATTTATGCTGAAGTGATTATAACACAGCAATACTGTCCGATAGTGGTGGGCGGATCGATCCAAATATCGATAATAATGTTGGTATTTATATTGATCAATACCAGTTTAATGAGATCGATACTTATAAGTTTCAATCTCTCTCCCGAATGCACCGCAGCTGTGTGTTCGCGCTGCTGCTCTCAATTGCTGCTCCCAGCTGTCACATGACTCAGCGGCGCCAGGCTAGCAAACAGGCGCGGGCGCACACACATACACACACACACTATAATATTTCTAATAAAGTATTTTAATAGTGGGTCGCTGAGCCATGCTCACAATAATTAACCCTCTGGAGCCTAGGGGTAGGAAACACACTTTCACTGACTGGGGCATGGTCACACATTTCTTCAAATATCATAAACTTAATTCATGACAAATAAATTATTTCTTATATATTTGGTTTGGCAACAAACTCATCTTAATCTTAGTGTACTTTGTAAATATGTCAAATTTATGTGAAGTTTGTAATTTGACATTCAAAGTATAGACATTGCAAAATGCAGTTTGGAACACTTGAAGAAACATTATAAAAGTACATAGTAAGCAATGCTGGCAGTTTGTTTTGATCCCAGATATCTGATCACCAAAGTCTTGGCTACATGAAGATGACTAAATGGTGTAGTTGCAACATTCATTTGGATAAATAAATAAGAAAAACCTAACTCATGTAACTATTTCTGGCTCCTTTCATTGAATATGTAGCAACTTTAATGTGTATGAATGAACCATTGTCACCTGGCCACGTCCCTACCCCCCTTTTATGGCGCTGATGGGGACGTACAGTATCTGGATCGCGTTTCACCATTGCGCTGTTAATCAAATTACCATGCGAATGCGATTTGAATACGCGCTACACGCCCCCGATGCAGGTAAAACAAAGTAAGGTGACATGGTTTACTTTTTTGCCGATTCAACCTAATTTAAAAAACTTTAATACTTCCGTCAATGGATGTTTTGAAAAGAAGACAGATTACGGATTTTTCATGATTCTACATTAAGATTTGTGGGATTCAATAGAATTATAAAGAACATACAATGAATAGAGGAAAAGGAGAATATAGCTTAAAGCAGGGCATGATGAAAGGAGGGGGTTGATTCTAAAATAATACAACTAACAGAAATCAGGAACTGACAGTGTGCGAGCAGGGCAGGGTGACCTCGTCCCAGACAGTTGGAAAAGAGGAACAGATGCTTATTTTAACTTTTGCTTAACAAAAGGGGGCTGCAAAAATGCTGACACAATAAGATGCTGGGAGGGGGGACATGTGCTAACTGACAAACAGAAGCAAATGTAAAAACATGTTGATGTCACGTAGCTGGGAAAATACCAAAAGAGGGGGGAACACGTACCCGGAGGGCTATAAAAAGACAGCCGATAACTATTGTTCGAGCTTCTTACTGTACATGCTGAATGTATGTCAGATAGTCGCTCCCTGATTGTAATCAGTCAGAGAATAAACTGGTGACTTGCAACTACTCCTCGTCTCAGCTGTGAATCTCTTCTCATCCACGGACCCGGTGGAGACTACTTACTCCAACAGATTTCAGCGAGATATAAACTGAAATAGACGCGAAAAGTACGTTGCATCGCCGACGATGCACTCGACCCCAGAGGGTAAAACAGCAGGGATAGTTCGGGGTTTAATCATCAGATGCATGCGTTTATTACAATTGCACTACTACAACCCACACACCGGCACTGCTCACCGTGCACGTCGCCCCGTTTACTCCTCATACACACGGTGGGCGCACGCACACATACACACACACTACACACAACAATAAACATTAACCACTATACATGACATAACACACAGCACATTTATAATCACACAAGCGATTACTTATAACTATTTATAAGCTATCATCAGTCCAAGGAGTGACGCCGATGTTTCCGTTCTGCCTTATTTGCTGTAACTGTAGTTCCGCTTTTTGCCAGCAGGCTGCGCACAGACAGCGTTTCTGTGGGCTGCACATGGTATGTAGTTAGATTAGTATTTCATAACTGCACTGCAGGACATTGCGTAAAATCATTTTCTGCAGTAAGTATTGGAGTGTTTATAAAGGATCTTTTAAAAAATAATAATAATAATAATAAATCAGTTTCTCACAAACACCTCCATTCATGACTGACTGAAATATCAAGGATGAAAGTGATTAGGATCAGCTCAGAGAGCCCATGCCGAGCTGTTGCTAAAGTAGCAGCAGTCAACTTTAAACCAATGTTAAACAAATACTAGTCTGAAAACAATCAGTCATTAAAATTAATCAGCTTGCTAAGTTGTGTTTCCTTTAATAATATAAATGTTATAGAAAAATGGAAACCCCACGCTCTCCGCGAATATTAATCACCAAGATTTATAAAAACCGCAACTGTACTGAAAAATAACGTTGCTTATGAATGTTGGCAAGTAAAAAGTACTTGTACTTTGTGATCAAGTGCCATTCTTGGCACATCACACAACGACGAAATGTGTCCTCTGCATTTTAACCCATATGTGACATATTAGTGGGCGGCTATATTATTTAGCTTCATTCTTAAAATAATAATACTAATACCAATAATAATAATAACAAAACCAAATATCCTGTAAATTTTAGAATGTGAAATGGTCGGCTAAGTTGACCTCGAACGGTTCTGCGTACTCATTGTTTTTTTTTTTTTTTTTTTTTTCGTTTCTTGTTTTAAGAAACTGAAGCCACCCAATCAGCGTGCCAATGGAGTGACGTCAAGCGAAGGTTCAGAGAGATTCTAGAATTTATAGTTATTGCTACGTATATCTGGAAGCAGAAGCTGTAATTTTTTTTATTTCTCTCAGTCTTGATTTGGGCTTGGTTGGTGATTACTGTTCCTGTTCAATTCCTTTAAATAACTTCGGCAATGGCTCCTTTCAGTCGCTTGCGTAGTTTTCTACGCACTTGTCTGAGAAGCTTGAAGCGTTCCAACTTTCGTGTGGGCAAATCCACTGCACCATGCTCAAGTGTTGCAACGGGGGTTGCTATAAATGGCAACGCCCCTGCAACGGTCGGGAGTGGCATCCACCTCCCCAGTGGACACGGGGATCACGGGGATCAGTGGGCGGCAGTTTGGGAGAAAATTACAGCCCTCGAAGACGAGGTGGGCCGTTTACGGTCCGAGATCTCCCAGCTTGCCGGTGCCCTGACTCACCCAAATATGCCCCGGAGCAGTTCGGAGACCACTCTTATAGTCCCCACTTCAGCTCCAAGCTGTTTCCCGCCCCCTCCTCCTCCTCCACCGCCTCCTCCTCCACCGCTGCCTCCTCCTCCTCCGCCTGCTAATATCCAGGGCCCGAAGCAGAAGAGGAGTCATCCTCAGGGAAGTGGCACAGGACCCACCAATGGCCCCAGCATGGTGGATGTTCTGGAGGAGCTGCCGCACATTAAACTGCGCCCAGTGCAGAGGTCGCCAGGTGGGACGCCAGTGACCAGGAGGGGACCGACGCAGGGGACGCCCATGCCCTCAGAGGACTTTGCTGCCATTTTAGCAGAAGCACTGAAGAAAAAGTTTAAGCATCAGAACCACTCTGATGAGTAAGAGCAGCAGTCCTCTGAGGCCTTTAAACCTTTTTTACTTAAACTTTTTTTACTTAAATTTTTTATACTTATAACATTTTTATACTTATAACATTTTTATACTTATAACATTTTTATACTTAAGATTTTTATACTTATATACTTTATATACTTAAACTTTATATACTTATACTTTGTGTACTGATTCTATATACTTATTAATAAATAATATATTTATATCACTATTATTTTTAAAAGAGTTGCTGATTTTGTAATACTGCTGCAGCATTCTCCACATGCTAATCACTGCCCCACATCGAATTGGCACTTTGATCAGCCACGAATCACTTCACTACCCCCTGTTGAATGTTGCATCGTATGTTGTTAGATATTTCGTAGTAGTAAGTACTTCATTATTAGGCTGCACAATATTGGAAAAGATGTATTTCTGCAATGAGTATTGCAGTATTTATTTAAATTGAAAATGCTTAAAACAAACCAATTTCTCACAAACACATCTATTCATGAGTGATTTAAACGGCAAGGATGAAAATGATTAGGATTACCTCTTATGATTAGCTCTTGCCAAAATAGGGCTTGTAAACTTTTGTGGTACTCAGAATTAACCCAAACAACTATGACTCTATAATCCTCTATAATCACTCTCACTCTGTCACACTTGAATCAAACTCCAGACCTCACATGTAATGAGCAAAGTTTTCTTCTTTATTCAGCAATCCAGCATAGTGTTCCAGCCACACTCGGGTACAATGCGCAATGCACCCCGCACCCAGAAAATAGCAGGTTAATATACTATAAGACGAATTCCTCTATATGGACTTCTAAGTCCTGATTGGTTACCAAACATCTGCAAACCAGGTTTCGAACATACAACAAACATAATACGCCACCTCTATTGGTCTACTTCAAGGATGTTCAACTTCCAATCCTCGTTAGGCCTAGGCCTCCTATGAGTCCCACACATAAGCCTGTCTATCCAGCCTAGGAAGGAGGGCAAAAACCCTAAACATTAGGGAAATTCCACTCCCAACCCAGCAAAAAGGTGCAACCCCCCCTTCGGTGTCCATGGCTGGCATGGCTCACAACGCTATCAGTAAGGGAAACCCCAACCCTATATTACCTAAATAAAGACTTCAGCGTAAACATATACAACCCTTATGGGTACATAACTTGCTTGTGTGTTCAAATGCTACCATACAACAAACTGCGTCTAGCATAGTACAGCAGCTACATTTCAAGGCCTCCTGCAGGTCCCCTTTCTCCCCCCGGCGATGTTCCCTTCAGCCCAGTTCTACAAGGTCTGTGGCCTGCAAAGCTGGTTCCGTGCAGGTGGCTGCGAGGCAAGGACACACGGCACCATCCCCAAAACAACAAAACCTGAGACACAAGAACAATCCTACAATGCCTCCCAACCCTGGCCTACCATCACTTTAAATTTCCCTTCCACACTTTGAACTAATGTTAAACATATACTACATAATCCTGAAAAGGAGTGGTCACTAAAATTAAACAGCGAAGAGAAAGCGAAGAACAGTGAGAGGACACCACTGTTTATGGTGTCCTCATCGACCCTTCGCTTGACCCTCTATAGCACAGGTGTCAAACTCCAGTCCTGGAGGGCCGGAGCCCTGCACATTTTTGGGTTTCCCCTCATTTAACACACCTGATTCAACTCCTTGTGCTAATTACCACACAGCTCTTGAGCTGAATCATTTGTGGTGGAACAGGGAAAGAACTAAGCTACACAGGGCTCTGGCCCCCCAGGACTGGAGTTTGACACCCCTGCTCTATAGTCTGCCTACAGAACCAACAGACCTGTGGACGATGCAGTTAACACTGGACTCCATTTCTTACTCCGACACTTGGAGTGCCCTGAGGCATATGTTAGGATTCTGTTTGTGGACTTTAGCTTTGCATTTAATACTATTCTATCGGAGCTAATGCGGACTGAACTCTCACAACTGTCTGTGCCTGATCCAAAATAACATATTATAACCACGATGGCCCAGTTTTACGCTACAATCATTGAGTCCATCCTCA
The DNA here is from genome assembly GCF_048594095.1 of Paramormyrops kingsleyae. Lineage (NCBI taxonomy): Eukaryota > Metazoa > Chordata > Actinopteri > Osteoglossiformes > Mormyridae > Paramormyrops > Paramormyrops kingsleyae. The sequence continues at coordinate 22,232,059 of NC_132820.1, read as the reverse complement.
CCTGCTCCATCACAGCCTGGTTTGGATCAGCCACTGAACGAGACAAGGCCAGACTGCAACACATCATCCACTCAGCAGAGCGAATAATCGGCAGTAACCTGCCTACCCTCCAGACACTTTACATCACCAGAACCAGGAAACGGGCATACAAAATCTTTGAGGACCCATCTCACCCTGCTCACCACATCTTTCAAGCCTTACCCTCCATGAGAAGACTCATGGCAATCAGAACCAAGACCACAAGACACGCCAAGAGCTTCTCCCCTCAGGTAGTCTCTCTCATTAACCAAACCAGTCTCTGAATGGACGTTCAATTAATCGTCAGCTGCAGTGAAATATCCACCAGCATAACCAGTGAACAACTGATAAACTTCCTCTATGATTATATTCTGCACTCTTGCACATTATGCACACATACTGCAAACTCTGTATACATATTGCACTCTTGCACATATAGTTGACTTGGCTGCTAATTAATAACGGCACCATTTAAGAGCCCTTTAAATTATTATGCCATTTATGTAGTTTATATTCATACTACAATTATTACTATGTACACACATATATAAATATCATAATACCATCATCACTGCCATTTATAAAATTAATTATCATGTAATTATCATATTACCTAATTGCCAATCTATTGTTTATTACCTTTCTGCATATGTCTTTGCTAAACGTGGTATGTTCTTTGTAATGTCATGTAAAAGCACCACCAAGGCAAATTCCTTGTATGGAAACATATCTGGATTCCGATTCTACATCCTTCATCAGTACTAGAAAACTTCCATCCAGCGTTGCATTTCACTTTGACGCTGTCGCTTTTGAAACACTTTTCTGTGATCTAGCTCTTGTTTTGGTCGCCGGCTATCATCCAACAAAAGGTTCATTTCAGCTCTCCTAATCTGACATAAACCACACTCACAAACACTTTCGGGTTACTGTGCCACCGGGAAGGGATGGACTCCGGTCAGGATGGGTTTCCAGCATTTCCTATCCTGGCTGTTCTCTTTAGGGACAAACACAAGAATGGAGTCTACCCAGCTGGAAATTGTACGTTCCCTGTACGTTCAGAGAACGTACCCATTGGTGTAAAGGACGTCGCTGTGTAACCTTCCCAGAATGTTCCCGGGATGTCACGATGTGGAGTTCTTTAGACGTTCGGGGAACATCATTTTGGGAAAATTCGAGGAACTTTCAGGACGTGTTGGTAACGTTTCGGGTCCTATGTGGTCTTTTCATCACTTTCCCAGGATTTTTATAGATCTTGAGTGACAATTACAGTAACCTTTAGGGGACCTACCTGGAATGTTATTTTTTAGTCCTTGCACCACCTTCTCAAAGCTAGGGCTGTACGATCACATCACCATATGTGATCTTTCCACGAGTAATACTGAGATTTTTATGCAACAGAAAAGGAGAGATTACCCAAAATAACCTGTAATGAAATAGGACTTGTTATTATCTACCAATTAACATAGTGTGACAAATAGGTTAGTGGTGTTACCCCGAGCTGCAACAACAGACACAAAACAGTACCTAATCCAATGAGTAATATTGTGCATGCGCACATCACAATGATGCGGAGGTGGATTTTTCGTACAGCACAACTCAGATCGTTTGCAGAACTTTAGTAACATTACAGGGACTTTTGCACAACATTTAGGTGACTTAAAGTTTAATATATGCAATACCAAAACGTGTTTACACTATAAAACAATTATATCCAATGCATTTCAGTTCTTATTATTTCTTTTATTGTTCATAATTCGAGTGAGAGAGAGAGAGAGAGAGAGAGAGAGAGAGATGTTTTGGTTTTGGACCAAAAATGACTCAGATTATGTAAAACAATTATTTAAACAAATTATTTACATGAAACAATTACTTCAGTCACTGTAGTAACATCTAAAATGTTCTTTTCTCAAACTGAGCTGAAACCATCCAAAAACACTATCAATAAAAAAGAAAGAAACGTTTGAGAGAAAACTCCGTCACTGTCTTCAATTTGATATCGTGTAGATGGCCCAGGTTCTTCTTCCGCTGCCTGAAAATCATAAATAACAATATTTCCCAGTCACTTCGTTTACTTTTTAATTGCTTTTGATTACCCTTAGGTGTACAGGCTATGAGGTAACTTAGCATATTAACCAAATGTGTTTGCCATGTAAAGTGTGGAAATATAAGACAAAACTGAGATTATTAGTGGTTAGACTATGAGTAGGTGTCCATGAATTTGTGACAGAAACAAAGGTTTAATAGAGAGACAAGGTGAAGGGTAATAAAAGTAACGAGTTACACTAATATCTTGGATGTCCTCCTGTGTTGCCATAAAATGTTACAGCACCTTTGTCACGACCGGGTGACGGGCGAGCGAGTGGGATGCGGAAAAGCAGGAGCAGGGAGACCGCAATCCAAGGGCAACAGGGTTTATTATGGAGAACAAGCAGACAGGGGAGCACTCGGTTAACAACGTCAATGACAGACCTGGGGAAACAGACTCGAACGCGGACTGAAACACACAAGACAAGCCGAAATAACAGGAAATAGGTGATCACAATCAGGGTAGTGCACGTGAGTAATGAGGGGACGTGGCACACACGAGGATCGGACGAGCTGGGCGTGACGACCTTGGCTTGTCCGATTTAAGTGAACAGGTACTACGAATTTAAAAATGGCATCAATGTGCAGTGCAGTTTTAAGTGTTAACTGCTCCGAAGAAAAACAAAAAAAACTTACAGGTATTGGGTGGATCTTTGCACGGTGAGGTGCGTGTTTTAGGGTATCCCCTATATAATTTTCAATGTCCTTCTCGCTAACCCTCGGAAATTGTGCAGCACAAGCTCCTAGAAAAAATGCAGTATTTAATAAATATTAAACAATGGGTCTATGCAATGTAATGGACATTTTGTGAAATCTAACCGTTTAACATACTAGGTAATTTAAAACAACATGGTGGAGTGCTGTTCCCAAGAAGGACAGCTTTCCTTTTCGGCCTTTCAGGCTGTAACTGTGACCAGACCTCGTTTGTAGCCATCTTTCTGAGGGTTCTCCTCACAACGTCCCCAATGCTGCAGCCTCCCATCAGACTAAAAAAACGGATCTATACAACATATGAAGATAAATACTTACATGTAAAAACAATTCTTAGTGTTGCAATTAGACAAACCCTTTTAAACAGCAATATAGCATATCAACATTCCATCTTTTGTTTTTGTTCTGGGCCCTCCAACTGCAATTTGAATCCCTCAAGCTCTTGCACTGTCCTGCAGGGCTTCTCAAAACACATGTTCTCCATGGACACCGGGCCAGGGGGATTTTTTTGAATGGTCTGGACCAGGTGTTCAATACTGTTTCCAGTGTCTGCCTGCATCCTTTCAATGGCCATCATGATTTTTTCATGGATGGGGTCTAGGGGGCTTAACAGGGTTGCCAACTAACGCATCTGGCGTGACACTTAAGGCCAATTGATGCTTCACTTTTCCGTGTTCGTTTTCAGATGCGGACAAGGGGACGTCACGTAAATTTCACAATTTCTCGCGTTCGATTTTTACAATCTTATCCTAATTTTATCATATCCTATGTTATCTAATGTTATACAACCTATCCTATCCTTATTATATATTATTTTATGCTTATCATAAGCTATCCTAATTTTATCGTATCCTATGTTATGTTATATAATGTTATCTTAACCTTATCTCTACTTATCATTATCTTAATCTTATCCTTTATCTTATACAATCTTATCTTAAACTTCTTCTTTTAACCTATCCTATCTTGATTTTATGGTATCCTATGTTATGCAATTGTTTCTTTTTTTTGTCAATGTATTTTTTATTGGTTTTTTCAGACATACAAAAACCCCCCACAGGTACAAGCATTAAGACAAATAAACATAACACCACAAGACAAAAAAAAATAAAAAATGTAGTCACTCAGTTACTTTGTACACATCACACATTATCGAGAGTCAAGGTGCATTGTCAGCTGTTCTATATGAGAAATAAAAGGATGTCATACCATATCAAACTTTCCCACTGATCCATGCAATGCATATCTAATCTTTTCAATCTTAAGGAAAAACATGACATCACATATCCATCTAACAAAGGAGGGGGGGTTTCTCATTTTTCCAATTTAAAAGAATGAGTCGCCGAGCCAAAAGGGAGGAGTAGGCTATACAATTTAATTGTGTCTTTCGTAATGGGAGATCATTCAATGGTACGCCAAAAAGTCCAATAAAAGGACAAAGGTCAAAGGTTACCCCCGAAATCACAGAATACACCTCAAATATTGAAGACCAGAATGCAGTCATACTTGGACATGACCAAAAAGTGTGAAAGAGAGTAGCAGGTGCTTGTCTACATCTGTCACAAATAGGATTAACCCCCGGGTAAATCTTGGATAACTTAACCCCAGACATGTGAAGTCTATGTACAATCTTGAACTGAATGAGGCAGTGCCTCGCACAAATAGAGGAGGAGTGGATTCTTTGAAGTATGTTAGACCATTGACCATCATTAATAGTTGTACCCATATCCTTCTTTTACTATTGTCAGTGAAGAACCTTCCATGTCAAATATATTTGTGTACAGCTTTGAGACGGTTCCCCTAAGCTCTGGCTGACTTTCTATGATTGAATCAAGAAATGATGTCTGAGGTAGTGAAGGAAAATGACTGACGTTATTCTGTGTGAAATGTCTAACTTGTAGGTATCTGAAAAAGTGATTTGCTGGCAGAGCAAACTCCTGTCTAACCTGATCAAATGACATGAAGACGCCATCCTTATATAACATCTTAATATTCAACGCTCCATTTTTAAACCATTGTCTGAATGCATTATCTAATAGAGAAGCTGGAAATAGCAGGTTGGCCATGACAGGGGCGTAAACAGACATGGAGGCTAGGCCATAATGTTTACGAAACTGAGACCAGATCCTTAGTGCAGGGCTTAAAGTATTCCGGCACCTTGCCGGATCTCCGGCGTGCGGCCATGAGGGAAAAAAATAATAATATTTTAGAGCCTGCGCATGCGGTTTAATATTTTCGAGCCAATTTATTTCACCTACCAATCATATGAGAGGAACGCAGCTTTAACTAACGTTACAAGCCTATCAGAAGCAGAGAAGGGCGGGTCCTTGCAACACGGTATGATTGACACCCATACGTCAATGTCACGTTAGCGTTGTCGGAGAAAAAAAAATGGAGCGCAAGTTTATGAAGCCTGGGGATGATGTCCTAGCAATAGATAAAGGACTCAAAAATAAATGGTGCTGGGTGTGGATTGAAGAAAGTAGAAATGGCGAGCCTTTTGGCAGTTGGTGCAAGAAACTGAGAGAGCCCGGGGCTTGTTTCTGCACGATTTGCTGGAGGAAGCTACTGTATGCCAGCAGCGGTAAGAAAGTGCTTGCTTGTCATGATTTAGACTCCGGTCATAGAGCCACTGCCCGTGCACTCAAACTTACCACGACGTTGCCGGGAGCAACTGTTACAGCTGACACACCGTTGTCTATGACTGACCGTGTCTGCGATTTAAAAATACGTTTGTGCACATTTATAGCAGAACATGATTTGGCATTCAGAATTTCGCATCCACTGGTCACCCTGTGTAAAAAACTGGCAGAAGACAAAAAAGCGTTAACTAGCCTGTCGGTTTCAAATCAACATGCGAGTTACATGAACACTCATGGAATTGCATTACAGTTCAAAAAATGTTTGTCTGAGAAGCTAAAAAAATGCATGTTCTCACTCAATGTTGATGAAGCAACAACCTTGAATATGGATAAAACACTCAATGTGCTTGTTCGCTTTTTTGATAATGAAAGCAACAGAGTAATAACACAACATCTGGCAAGCAGAAAAGTCAACATTGCAAATGCCCCAAACCTTATGCTGGAACTTAAAGATGTCATGCAGACTTATGGTCTTGAGTGGAGACAAGTTACCAGCATCCTCCTTGACAACTGTGCAGTCATGAGAGGAAAAAAGTCTGGCCTTGAAACTCAAGCAAGGAAGGCGAACCCATACCTCCTTGACGTATCTGGAGACACCGTGCACATGGTTTCCAATGCTGCCAAGGCCCTCATGAGTCCGTTCAGCACAGAAGTGGAAAATTTCTGCTCCGATGTCTATTATGATATTGAGAAGTCACCAAAACAGAAGGAGATTTTCTCAGACTTTCAGAGTCTGCTCCATCTTCCTTCCAAGAGCTTGATAAGACCTATTAGCAACAGATTTCTTCAGATGCTGGAGGTGTGCACCAGGCTGAATGAACTCATGGATGTACTGGTGGTGCATTATTACTATGTGCTGGATTGATTGATTGATTGATTGATTCCCTTTATTGCTGTTGCAATTCACCATGTCACTAGTCACAAGTACCAGCGAAAAGCAGGCCATCAACCCGACCATACATACTGTACACAAACATTATAGGGGGGCAGACAGGTCAGGAAGACAGGGGACTGTAGGAAAACTCAGAGAAACAGATTACGTGAGGAGAGTGGAGGTGAATAAAAAAAACAGCCCCCAGACTAGGAAGTACAATATAGGAACAGAAAAAAAAACACCTCAGCAATAAGCACATAGTCACCACATCTCACAACACTAAAGTCGAGACTTGCAACAGGGTAGGGAAGGGAATCCAAATGAAGAACACAAATACAGGTAATGCTAATCATTTTGTAGTATAAATTAAGTATTTTTTAATGTGCTGTCTCTGCAGTTAACCATTTTTATTGTATTATATTGCATGTAGAGTGATGTGCTAGTTTAGAGTGTTGTTAGGTTTTATGTAGGAATAAGCAATGAAAATAGCCACAGTGGTGTGTGTGTGTGTGTTTGTGTGATACAGAAGGCTTCTTAATGAATTGCTGACGAGATATGCACTAACAGTTGAGGAAAAGACCAGAGTAGAAATTCTTCAACAAGAACAAGCCACAACATCCCGAATGGGAACACAAGCCAACCTTGACCGGAAGGCACGAATCTCTGTGCTCTTTACAGAGTTTGACCGATTCAAAGTCAGGGTCGACATGTTCAGAGGTATCTTGTAGCAGGCTAACTTGTGTAGGCAAAAACTTTACTTAAACTTCCTCGGGACACCGTCAACAACATCACGTTTCATCGGGTCCACCGCATAGGAGGGGTGAGGAAAGAAGCTCAGCGTCCAAGACCTATCGTGGCCAAGTTTGAACATTTCAAGCAAAAGGAACTGGTGAAAAGCCGAGGCAGGGAGCTCAGAGGAACGGACTTCAGCGTCAACGACCAATTTCCCAAAGAAATCCTGGATCGTCGCAGAATCCTGTTCCAGCTCAGGAAAAAATTCATTGCGGAGGGAGCCCGAGCTGTCATCGCGGTAGACAGACTGTATGTTAATGGACAACTATTTCGCGACCAGAACACCACTGCTTGGCTCTACTGAAACCACTTCCGACTAAGGTAACACGCATTTAACAAACTGACTTTAAAGTTTGGCAGTTAATACAGGTTTTTAGCGCACGCCGCACACTAGACGGCTTTGTCTAAAGACTATTAAGGCTGGTTCACTTTATATCCCTTACTGTTCCTCAACCCCCTTGTTTAATGTCTCACTACAGTCGCAGTTGTTGTTGTTGTTGTTATTGTTATGGCCATCATTGTCAATTTGGTTGTTATGTTAATTGTTGCATATCGATATTGACGCTCAAAAATGTTTTATCTGGAAGCAGTCTACCAGATACTATACACCCACACCGACACGTAGGTAGTCACACACTCGCATGCATAGATGCCCACTCAAACATACACGCACCCCCTCATCTTAACATCACACATGTATGCATTCATACACTCACATATACACATGCCCACTCAAGCTCAGACAGATCTCCTCACCTTAATAACACACATGGAGGCATTCACACATTGATATTTGCACACACACTAATCCTGACATATTCAGACTCATTCACACAGAGTCTTTCACATACACACACATCCATCCATTTTAACATTAGATTGCACTCATGGGGTCTAAGTTAGGACAGCATGAATTCACTACGCTTTGTCACTTGGAACGTGCGTGGTATTGGCTCAATTGCTAAGAGACATAAAATCTTAGAATATCTAACAACATTACAGGCAGACATTGTCCTACTGCAGGAAACTCACTTAGCCAAAACAGGACAGTGTACATTAAATTCACCAGAATTTCCACACGTATACTTAGCTAGTTATAATTCAAAACAGAGAGGTGTAGCAATTTTAATCAACAAAAGAATATGTTTCAACTGTAAAGACACTATCGCAGACCCAGAAGGTAGATTCATAATTATTAAAATTTCAGCATATAACAAAGAGATATGTATTGCCAATATATACGGTCCAAATAGTGATGACTCCTCCTTCTTCCACCACCTTTTTGCTGAAATATCATCGCACTCAGACACAGAACTTATACTGGGAGGGGACTTCAACTTAGTACTTAACCCAGAATCTGACAGACGTAGTACAGCAGCTAGTTACCGTACTTGCCAATCATCTGAAACAGTAAAACAATATATGAATGATTTCGGCCTATGCGATGTCTGGCGTACTTTTCACACCACGCTCAGAGAATACACGTTTTTCTCACCAGTCCATCATTCTTACTCCCGGATAGACTTTTTTCTTACGAGCAATACAGTTATGAAAGATATATCTGACACACAAATTCACCCTATAACAATCAGTGACCACGCACCTGTCACTATGACGGTCACTGTAAAAGTTAGTGCACCACCTTTTAAACGGTGGAGACTGAATACATCATTACTAACGGACTCAGAGTTTCTAGAAGTTATTAAAAAAGATTGGACAACATTTATTGAAACAAATGACCTGCCAGGTATCTCTGCGTGCATTCTCTGGGAGACAGCAAAGGCTGTAATACGAGGCAGAATAATTTCATATTCAGTACATAAAAAGAAGAAAGAAAAAGCACTCGAAACTGAACTAGAACAGAAAATTAAAACTTTGGAATCAGCACATGTTGCCTCCCAAGAAAAACACCTTCTCAATGACCTGAGAAAAAATAAAATTAAATTGCAAGAATTAAGAGACAAAAAAACTCAGTTTTACATACAGAGATTACGCTTGGACAATTTTGAACATAGTAATAAATCAAGTAAATTTTTAGCAAACCAACTAAAACAGAATAAGGAGAAGGCAGCAATCTCTTCAGTTACAGACCCCAATGGGAAGGCAACTCATAGCCTAGGAGAGAAGCCTAGGACTTCTATAAAAAATTATACTCACCTGATATTAATCCAACCAATTCTGAAATAGAAGAGTTCTTAAATAACATCGACCTACCAATATTAAATAATGAACAAATAACGGCATTAGAGTTACCTCTCTCAATAGTGGAACTTCATGATGCACTACAATGTATGCCTAACGGGAAAGCCCCAGGTCCAGATGGATTTCCAGCAGAATTCTACAAAACATTTTGGCCTCTGCTAGCACCACTCTTCCATAGAATGGTTATAGAAATTAAAGAAACTGGCAGCATCCCTCCAAATATGAATTGTGCAGACATTAACCTGCTCCTCAAACCTGACAAAGATCCTGCTCTCCCCTCTAGCTACCGACCAATATCACTTATAAATGCGGACCTTAAAATCATCAGCAAGGCACTGGCTAGTAGAATTGAAAAAGTGACACCTTATATAATACATCCAGATCAAACGGGTTTCATTAAAGGCAGACAGTCCACTAACAACATGAGGAGACTAATTGGCGTAATAGACTACTGCAACATTCAAAATAAGGAAGCCATAATCATGTCATTGGACGCAGAAAAGGCTTTTGACAGGGTCAACTGGAAATTTCTAATGGCAACCTTACTAAGATTTGGATTTCGTGAGAACTTCGTAACCTGGATTAAAATTTTATACAGTTCACCTAAAGCCTGTGTAAAAACGAATGATCAAATCTCCCCAAGCTTCACTCTCAGAAGGGGCACTAGGCAAGGTTGTCCACTTTCTCCATCACTATTTTCTATATTTATTGAACCATTGGCAGCAGCAATTCGGAATAATAATAATATCAAAGGTATTCAAACAGCAAGTATAACCCATAAAATTAGTCTTTATGCAGATGATGTATTACTTTTTCTTCAAAATACACAGGGTTCCCTCACGGAGACGATAAGACTTATAGATAAATTCTCCTCCATATCAGATTACTCTATTAATTGGAACAAGTCGACTACTCTTCCAATATCTTGTGACTTCCAGTCCAATCCAACTATCCCACTTCAATCTGGGAACATTAGATATCTGGGTATTAACATTTCTGCCAAGCTGTCAGATCTGACGCGATTAAATTATAGTCCGCTGCTTAAAAAGATAGAAGATGACCTTGCACGGTGGAACAATCTACCCACATCACTTCTGGGAAGAGTAGCTACAATCAAAATGATGATCCTACCAAAAATTAACTACATGTTCTCAATGGTTCCGAGTCAACCTCCGCGGACTTGGTTTAAATCATTGGACTCCTTAGTTTCAAAATATCTATGGAAATCCAAACCACCACGAATAAGTTTAAAAACTTTACAGAAATCCAAAAACTGTGGGGGTTTGGAGCTTCCCAATTTCTACAACTACTTTCTTGCCAATAGATTGATATATGTCCTAAAATGGACTACGCAAAATAACTTAGACCTTAACTGGTTGGATATTGAGCAAACTTTCTGTAATGATATTCGAGTCGAGGACCTGCCATTTATCAGTCATATACTTAAACGACATTGCTGTTTTAAGAGCATCAACATCAGCACATCGCTGACAGCCTGGTGGGAATTTCTTAGAATAAACCAAACTTCAGTGGTCCCATGCAAACTGACACCCATCTGGAACAACCCTGACATCCTGTTAAATAAAAAAGTGATAAACTTCCTGGCTTGGCATAATAAAGGAATCAAGCGCCTCGAACATATAATCCAAGACAATTGCATGATATCATTTGACAAAATTACAGAAACTTATAACATTGAGAAAAACAAATACTTAGAATATCTTCAACTTAAATCAATAATACACAATAGATGGTGCCGTAAGCAATTAGATCTGGAGCTTTCACCTAAAATAGCAAACTTCTTAATAACTCCAATTAAAAAACTACTGTCTAGGATTTACGTGCATCTAGCAGAATCTGATACAACGCTCTCACTCCCTACCCACAAATGGGAAAGGGATTTACTTATCAATCAAGACACTAACTTCTGGAGGCAAATTTGCTTGAATACCTTTCGAATGAATCGGAACTCCAACCTGCAGCTTTTACAATACAAAATTTTACACAGAACACACTACACAGGGCAGAGGATGTTCCAGATGGGTATCAGAGATACTGACATATGCCTAACTTGTAAGACGGATGCACCAGATAATTACCTGCATGCTTTCTGGTATTGCACACCGGTCAACGAATTCTGGCAAAGGATTTGTGAAGACTTATCGACACACCTAGGGCATCCCATCCCACCCTCCCCCTCACTCTGCCTGCTTGGGGACCTCACTGACAATAATATGGACATGAATAAATCTTGCATGCTTCTCACAGTACTAACCATTGCTAAGAAAACAATCCTTCTGAACTGGAAGTCAAAAGAGAATTTAAACATAAATCTGTTCAAAAATCTACTCTGGGATTATGTTTCCATGGAGAGGATGTCTGCCTGTAAGAAAAATCAATTGATCGATTTTGAAGACAGTTGGACTCCAATAATGAATTTTTTAACGTAATGTCGTCAGGGGTGGTGGGGCCTTGCCATCACCGTCCCGGGTTGGGGGCTGGGGGTGGGGGGGCTGGGTTGTTGGGGTCCTCTGGTGTTTCTCTTGGCTGAGGGCGCGTGGTCAGTGTCTCTGGGTGGCCGCTGGCCTGGCCTGGTGGGGGCGGTGCGGGGGGTGGGGGGGTTCTGCCCCCGCGGGGTGGGTGGCGCGCTGGGGGGGGATCGGGGGGTGGGGCCTCTGGGTTCCGCCTGGGCCGCTGCGCTGGGGTGCGTGGGTTTGGGGGCGTGGGCTCTATCTGCTGGGGCCGCTGCTCCGGCTCCCGGGCGGGTGGTCGCCCGCATGCTGGGGGGCCTGGTCTGCCCGGGCCCGTTGCCTGGTGGGGACGGGTCGTTGTCTGCCGTTGGCGATTCCGGCGCGGGGCCCTCGGGCGCTGTGGGGTGGTTTGGGGGGGGTGGTGGGGGGAGCCTCTGCCTCACCTGGGGGGGGGCCTGGGGTGGCCGGGGGGCGGGGGTCACCCCGCCTGGCTGGTCCGGCTCCCCGTTTGCCGGGGGGGTCTGGGGTTGTCCCGTCCTTGGCCGCTAGCTGGGGTCTCATCGGGCGTGGTGGGGTGGGTCTCTCCCGGTCTGCGCCTGGGGGGGGGGGGCGTTCCCTGCTGCTGGGCTGCCTGTGCCGCCCCTAAACACCTCGGTTGGCCGTCCCTGCCGGCTGTGCGGGGTCAGGGATGGGGACTAATCGGGGCCAGTCGGGGATCTGGCCCCGGTGCCGGGGGGGGCCCACTCCTGGCACGCCCTTATTGCTCCCCTGGGTCCAACACCACATTTCACACAACACTAGGGCCTTGAGGGGCGGTGGGGAGGTGCGCCGAGACACTGCCCCTCAATTTTTACTTGCATGTTAGACACCACATGACACTAGGGCTGAGGAGGTGGGTTGAGGCAGGTGGGGCTCTGCCGTCTGCCAGCGGTGGGGTGCCCATGCCTCAACTGCTCGCCCACTTTTTGCACCTTAGTCATATACGCAGTCCATATTACATTAGGGCCTTGGGGGTGCGGGGAGGGGGATGGGGGACTCTGCCATCTGCCAGTGGTGGGGCCCTCATACCCGAACTGCACCCACTAATTTTAATGCATAGTAGACATAAACACACAACTCTCTCACACATGTACATGCACACTTCACACCAACATGGGTCAGGGAGGGGATGGGGGCTGAGGGCCCCCCCCTAACTCTCTGTCTCTGGCCCTGTGCTGGTGGGGTGGCCCGCCGGGGGGAAGACCCATCATGGGGGGGTTCGGGTGGCCCTGGCGGGTATGGGCGGCCTCCTCTCTTGGGCCGCGGGCCGGGTGGTGCTTGGCTCTGCTGCGCCGTGGTGGGGCCCTGGCGGGCGGTCCGGGGAATCTTGGGACACTCTGGGCCCTGCTAGGCGGATTGGGGGGTTCGGTCTGGGCTGGGCGGGGTGTCTGCCGCTCCCCGGTCGCCGCGGGTCCGCTCCCGGGTGGGGGGGGGGCTCTTTGTATGGGCCCCCCTTGGATCATCCTGCAGTGTTGGGGGGGAGGCGTGCCGGGTCGCTGCGGTGGGCGGCGGCCCGTCCTCCCGGGGGACGGGCTGGGGGGGCTGGGGCTCCCCCAGTGTGTGGGGGGCCGTCCGCCGGGGGGGTGGGGGGGGTGGTCCCGGTGGGTGGGGCCCTTCGGCCCTGGACCCGCCTGCCCCGGTGGGGTGGTTGCGGGTGGGGCTGGGGGGCTCGCCGCCCGTCCTCCCTCTGCGGGCCTCCCTGTGCGGGGGTTGGCGCCCCCTTAGTCCCTCGCGGGCTCCCTCTCGGGTTGGGCGGGTGGTTGTCTCTGGGATGCGTGGCTGTGGGCCCTTGTGCCGGGGGGGCAGTAGGGTGGCTTCGGTTGCCTGGTTCTCCTGCCTTCGCCTTGGGCCTGGGGGGGGGGGGGGTGCTGCCGCCTCCCCTGACGGCATTAAATGCCAGCACATCCAATGACAAATCAGGTCACACCTACACTTGCACATGCATACAAGACTGGTTGAGCGATCAATATCATTATTATTATTACTTTTTAGGGTATGTTATAGATTTAGGAATTGAAATATACATATATAACGGTACGATTACGTGTGTGTATGCTACATATATATAATACCGATTTGTATTAATTATTATTAGTAGCACTGATGTTGTTATAATTCTTGTTGTTTGATGAGTGTTATGTTTCTTATGGTTGTTTGTATTCTGTATTCCCCTATACTTCATCTTTTTTCCATCCCGCCTACATTATTAGTGTTATTATTTCTGTATACCTTTTTTTTTTTTCTATTCTCTCTCCCCCTCTCCCCATGGTGATTGATGTCTGTTATTGTTACGCTGTTGTTTTTGTACCCCCCCTGTTTTTCTCCTTTTCCACGGTACTGGTGAGTTCGGAGCGGCCACAATCTTTACTCTTGAATGTAATGTAAAATAAAGTTGTCCTCCGAAGAGGGGGGGTGGTGGTGGGCAATAAAAAAAAAAAAAAAAAAAAAAAAAAAAAAACTTTAGGCTAAATGTAATGAAAGTTAATAACAGTTGTTGTTTTTTACAAAGGGAACAGCCAGGTCTCTACTACAGCAATCATAACCAGCTTTAGAAGTTATGCAGAGTTATATAGAAGTGTTCAAATAAATAGCAGTTTATTGTTAAAAAAAAGTGAATAAAGTGAAATTATTTTTAATCAGTATGTTATTTCCATATTTCAAATGTAATGGAAAGATTAGACATTCAATTCCAAGGCAAAAAATGTAAAATACTTTATTAAGTGTGCATTTTTTTTACAGGAAATGAAGAGAAGGAATATTTATCTTAAGAAAAAAATATAGCAGTGTTGTGAATTTTTTCTTTTCTCTTCAGCCACAAACATTGACATACACTTAAAACATTTTAAAGATTTAACTGATGATAACATCTGATTATGATCTGATTAACATCTGACAAAAACAATGATTATGCACCAAAATATTACTTCAGTAATTTAAAGTTAAGTTAAATCTTGAAAAATGTCTTAAGTTTATGTCAAGTGTTTGAAAAATCTCAACATTGCAATTTTTTAATTTTTTTTTGGGAACAGATTCATATTCCATTTCCTTTGCTTCCAGTAAAAAAAACTGCAGACCTGGTCAAATTCGTTAATAATTTGATTTGGAGTAATTTTTCCATTACATCTGATATATGGAAATAAAAGCTATTAAAAGTATTTATACTTTATTCACTTTTTTAAAACGCACTGCTATTTATTTGAACTGTATGCAACTTGTCTTTAATTCTGTTTTCTTGTTGGGTTTTTTTTACGCATGTGAAAATGTCAAATAAAAATATATTTTTTTTTAATGTTTGCAGGCATACTTTCAACATTTCAGGGATTTTTGAAAAAAATGCAACATGAAAAACCAATGGCGCACTTGCTGCACGTGGAGATGGTGGCCCTAGTTCGAGAGCTCCTCAGCAAATTTATGAAGCTGGAAGCCATCCCACTGAGTGCAAAGGATATCATCAAGGTTGATGTCCGGAGTAAAGATTTGCAACTATAAGAGAAAAGGTTGTCTGTTGGAAGATACTGCTACTCTGCACTAAACAAGGCCCGTGTGGAGAGGCTGATATGGGTGAGAAACATTTACAACTCTCTCAGAGAAGGGTACATGAAGTCATCAGAGTTCCTTCTCAAAGACCTTCCTCTGGACAACAAGATAATCACCTCACTTTCTGCACTCACTCCCTCTCTGATTCAAGATGACTCCATCTGTGGGGCTTTTATCACATTAGGAGAGGCCTTGCCTAATGTGGTCGCACCAGAAGAGATTGGTCAGGTGGAGGAAGAGATACGGGCGTACCAAATAGAGGTGGACCTGGTAACGTGTGCCCAGAACTACATTGAAGAAGAAGGCCGAGTTGATGTAGATTGGTGGAGCAGAGTTGTATCCATGAAAAATCCAGAGAGAGGTGTGAGATTTCCCATTCTGGGTCAGCTGGTCAAAGCACTACTTAGCATTTTCACAGGCCCCCTGGTTGAGGGATCATTTAATCTCATGGGTGATATTCTTGAAGCAGACAGATGCTCCATGAATGTGGAAACTTATGAGAGCCTTGCAATTGTAAAATCCACGATTAAAGCAAGGGAGTGGACAGCATCGACAATGACAATAGACCAGCCATTAAGGTGGTCTTGCCTGTCATCGTATCAAACATATCAAAAACATCTGCAGAAAAAGAAAGAGGCACAACAGGCACAAAAGAAGAAAAGGGTGAATGAGGCAGCAAGGATTCGGCCATCACAGATGGCAAACAAACTCATATGGCAGGCCAGGAATATCGCTGGATCAGCCAAAGCCTCCTCTAGACGAGTCAAACACTCATCCTCGTCCACTGGACCATCCAGACCTTTTTCAACCTCCTCTGGACCAGCCAGACCCTCACCAACCTCCACTGGACCATCCAGACCCTCACCAACCTCCACTGGACCATCCAGACCTTTTTCAACCTCCTCTGGACCAGCCAGACCCTCAGCCTCCTCCTCTGGACCATTCAGACCATTTTCAACTTCCAATGGACCAGCCAAACTCTTTCTCTCTCCCTCTGGACCAGCCAAAGCCTCATCTTCATCCTCTGGACCAGCCAAAGCCTCATCTTCATCCTCAGGACCAGCCAACGCATCATCTTCATCCTCTGGACCAGCCAAAGCCTCATCCTTATCTTCTGGACCAGACTCTTCTGGACTAGCCAAACTCTTTCTCCCTCCCTCTGGACCAGCCAAAGCCTCATCCTCATCATCTGGACCAGCCAAAGCCTCATCCTCCTCCACTGTACCAGCTCCATCTTCTGGTCCAAATGTCTTAAAAAGAAAGAGTTTGCAGGACTTTGCTTACAACCCAGAAAAAAAGAAAAAATAAGTGATAATGGCCTTGATTTCACTTCTAATCTTCAGTTTAGCAGTTCAGTTCTTTAGCACTTTGAGCACTTGTTATTTATGCACTTTAAGCACTTGCTATTGTTTAGCAGTTTTTTTTGTACTTTATTTTTGTTATTATTGTCAATATTTGAAGTAAGTCCTTCAAATAAAAAAGTCCCCCCCAAAAAAAAGTTCAACTGTACTGAAAAATAACGTTGCTTATGAATGTTGGCAAGTAAAAAAGTATTTGTACTTTGTGATCAAGTGCCATTCTTGGCACATCACACAACGACGAAATGCGTCCTCTGCATTTTAACCCATATGTGATATATTAGCTATATTATTTAGCTTCATTCTTAAAATAATAATATTAATACCAATAATAATAATAACAAAACCAAATGTAGCCAGGTCTATAAAGCTACCATAAGGCTTTGAAGCTATTATAGAGCATAATTTGTAAAGAGGGAGACATGAACCTTACAATAAGTTGTGTATACCAAAGTGGGCAGCTGTCTCTTTAAGACGTTCCTGAGTGCCAAAAGGTAGGGTGGGAGTTTTTTTTTTCCGGCGGGTTTTTCTAGACGGAGGAAGGCGGGTAAAGAGAGCGGAAAGAGGAGTGAACGGCAACTTAGGGAAATAAACGTATATATCTACATATATATATTTGTGTAGATGTCAACGTTTAGAGCACTGTTTATTTTTTTTGGCCTAAGCATACAATTGCAGCAATTAGTGGATAGAAAGATTTTGGTGCAAGTGCTCTCTTTTGGATATCCTGGTAGGTCAATTTACCTGTTTGAAAATATAGATATAGGGATCATTAGTGTGAAGGAAAAACAGTCAGGATATGAATGTGAACCTTTGCTGATTGTGTGGTTGATTATTTTCTTTACTAATGTATCATTTTTTGTAGTTGTATGTAAAATGCTAAAGCTACCTATAAGGCTACTTGCTAATTGATCGGATTACGTTGACTGTGATATGGTGTTATTCAGTTTAGCCACCCTGTTAGTACCATTGCAGGTTGAAATGTTTATAATGTGCATATATAAGTATATACATGTATATGTGTATATTAATGTTATTCAGGAAATCTGTATAGTATCATAGTATGGCCTAATGTGAATCTGAGATTGCGCTGTATGTTAATGGATGATGGAAAAAAATATAATTTTGTGTGATGTTTAAGTAAGACATCTAACTCTCTGTACTTTGTGTGCAGACTGTTTTTTTTGGATTTGATTCCGTTCCGAATTCAGTATTTTTTCGGCCAAGGAAGATCGCTTGTTTCACAGAGTCGCTCCCTCTGCGTTGAACTGCGCAATGTAACAAGTTTTTTGCAACTGGAGATTTTTTTCTTTCCCAGCGCTTTGTGAAGAAATCCTCAAGTGTTGCAGCGGCATCCACCTCCCCAATGGACACGGGGATCTCCAGCATGCTGCTGTTGCAGCAGAGGCAGGGTCCGAGTGGGCGGCAGTTTGGAAAAAGATTGCAGCCCTCGAAGACAAGGTTCCGGTCCGAGATCTCCATGCTTGCTGGTGCCCTGACTGACCCATATATATCCCGGAGTAGTTCAGAGACCACTGGGACTCCTTTTGTAGTCCCCACTTCAGCTCCAAGCTGTTTCCCGCCCCCTCCTCCTCATCCTCCACCGCCACCTCGTCCTCCTCCACCTGCTAGTATCCAGGGCCCCAAGCAGAGTCATCGTCAGGGAAATGGCGCAGGACCCACCAAAGGCCCCAACATGGTGGATGTCCTGGCGGAGCTGCCCCGCATTAAACTGCACCCGGTGCTGAGATCGCCAGGTGGGACGCCAGTGCCAAGGAGGGGCTGACACAGGGGACGCCCATGGCCTCAAGAGGACATTACTTCCATCTTATCAAAGGCTCTGGCGGGTGTGGGCGGCCTCCTCTCTTGGGCCGCGGGCTGGGTGGTGCTTGGCTCTGCTGCGCCGTGGTGGGGCCCTGGCGGGCAGTCCGGGGGATCTTGGGACACTGGGGGCCTTCTAGGCGGATTGGGGGGTTCGGTTTGGGTTGGGCGGGGGGGCTCGCCGCCCGTCCTCCCTCTGCGGGCCTCCCTGTACGGGGGTTGGCGCCCCTTTAGTCCCTCGCGGGCTGCTTCCTGGGTTGGGCGGGTGGTTATCTCCGGGGCACATGGCCGTGGGCCCTTGTGCTGGGGGGGCGGCAGGGTGGCCTCGGTTGCCTGGTTTCTCCTGCCTTCGCCTTCGGCCTTGTGGGGGGGTGGGGTGCTGTCGCTTCCCCCGACGGCATCATATGCCAGCACATCCAATGACAAATCAGTTCACACCTACACTTACACATACATATAAGAATGGTTGAGCGATCAGTATCATTATTATTGTTACTTTTTAGCGTGTGTTATAGACATAGGAATTGAAATATACATGTATAAGGGTAGGATCACGTGTGTGTATGCTACATATATATATATATATATATATAATACCTATTTGTCACATTATTAATTATAATTATTATTACTGATGTTATAATGTTTGTTGTTTGATGTCCTTGTAATGAGTGTTATTTTTCTTATGGTTGTTTGTATTCTGTATTCCCCTACACTTCATTTTCTCCGTCCCACCTACATTATTAGTTTTATTTTTCCTGTATACCTCTGTTTCCTTTTTTTTTTTTTCTTTTCTCTCCCCATGGTGATTAATGTCTGTTCTCGTTACGATTGTTGTTTCTGTATCCCCCGTTTTTTTTTTTTTTTTTCCTTTCCTCCACGGGACGGGTGAGTTCGGAGCAGCCACACTCTTTGCTCTTGAATTTAGTGTAAAATAAAGTTGTCCTCCGAAGAGGGGGGGTGGTGGTGGGGAATTTAAAAAAGGAAGAAAAAAGGAAAGGGAAAAGAGAAAAAAAAATCAAAGGCTCTGAAAAAGAAGTTCAGACACCAGATCCACTCTGATGAGTAGGAGAGGCGGTCCTCTGAGCCCTTAAACTTTTTATACTTATATCATTTTTATACTTAAGACTTATATACTTTATATACTTAAACTTTATATACTTATACTTTATGTACTTATACACTCACCAAAGGATTATTAGGAACACCATACTAATACGGTGTTTGACCCCCTTTCGCCTTCAGAACTGCCTTAATTCTACGTGGCATTGATTCAACAAGGTGCCGAAAGCATTCTTTAGAAATGTTGGCCCATATTGATAGGATAGCATCTTGCAGTTGATGGAGATTTGTGGGATGCACATCCAGGGCACGAAGCTCCCGTTCCACCACATCCCAAAGATGCTCTATTGGGTTGAGATCTGGTGACTGTGGGGGCCATTTAAGTACAGTGAACTCATTGTCATGTTCAAGAAACCAATTTGAAATGATTCGAGCTTTGTGACATGGTGCATTATCCTGCTGGAAGTAGCCATCAGAGGATGGGTACATGGTGGTCATAAAGGGATGGACATGGTCAGAAACAATGCTCAGGTAGGCCGTGGCATTTAAACGATGCCCAATTGGCACTAAGGGGCCTAAAGTGTACCAAGAAAACATCCCCCACACCATTACACCACCACCACCAGCCGGCACAGTGGTAACAAGGCATGATGGATCCATGTTCTCATTCTGTTTACTCTACCATTTGAATGTCTCAACAGAAATCGAGACTCATCAGACCAGGCAACATTTTTCCAGTCTTCAACTGTCCAATTTTGGTGAGCTTGTGCAAATTGTAGCCTCTTTTCCTATTTGTAGTGGAGATGAGTGGTACCCAGTGGGGTCTTCTGCTGTTGTAGCCCATCCGCCTCAAGGTTGTGCGTGTTGTGGCTTCACAAATGCTTTGCTGCATACCTCGGTTGTAACGAGTGGTTATTTCAGTCAAAGTTGCTCTTCTATCAGCTTGAATCAGTCGGCCCATTCTCCTCTGACCTCTAGCATCAACAAGGCATTTTCGCCCACGGGACTGCCGCATACTGGATGTTTTTCCCTTTTCACACCATTCTTTGTAAACCCTAGAAATGGTTGTGCGTGAAAATCCCAGTAACTGAGCAGATTGTGAAATGAGCAGATTGTGAAATACTCAGACCGGCCCGTCTGGCACCAACAACCATGCCACGCTCAAAATTGATTAAATCACCTTTCTTTCCCATTCTGACATTCAGTTTGGAGTTCAGGAGATTGTCTTGACCAGGACCACACCCCTAAATGCATTGAAACAACTGCCATGTGATTGGTTGATTAGATAATTGCATTAATGAGAAATTGAACAGGTGTTCCTAATAATCCTTTAGGTGAGTGTATACTTTATATGCTTATATTTATATACTTATACTTTGTGTACTGATTATATATACTTATTAATAAATAATATATTTTTATCACTATTATTTTTAAAAGAGTTGCTGATTTTGTAATACTGCTGCAGCATTCTCCACATGCTAATCACTGCCCCACATCGAATTGGCACTTTGATCAGCCATGAATCACTTCACTACCCCCTGTTGAATGTTGCATCGTATGTTGTTAGATATCTCGTAGTAGTATTGCAGTATTTATTTAAATTGAAAATGCTTAAAACAGATCAATTTCTCACAAACACATCTATTCATGAGTGATTTAAACGGCAAGGATGAAAATGATTAGGATTAGCTCTTGCCAAAATAGGGCTTGTAAACTTTTGTGGTACTCAGAATTAACCCAAACAACTATGACTCTATAATCCTCTATAATCACTCTCACTCTGTCACACTTGAATCAAACTCCAGGCCTCGCATGTAATGAGCAAAATTTTCTTCTTTATTCAGCAATCCAGCATAGTGTTCCAACCACACTCGGGGACAATGCGCAATGCACCCCGCACCCAGAAATCAGCAGGTTAATATACTATAAGACGAATTCCCCTATATGGACTTCTAAGTCCTGATTGGTTACCAAACATCTGCAAACCAGGTTTCGAACATACAACAAACATAATACGCCACCTCTATTGGTCTACTTCAAGGATGTTCAGTTTCCAATCCTCGTTAGGCCTAGGCCTCCTATGAGTCCCACACATAAGCCTGTCTATCCAGCCTAGGAAGGAGGGCAAAAACCCTAAACATTAGGGAAATTCCACTCCCAACCCAGCAAAAAGGTGCAACCCCCCCTTTGGTGTCCATGGCTGGCATGGCTCACAATGTTATCAGTAAGGGAAACCCCAACCCTATATTACCTAAATAAAGACTTCAGCGTAAACATATACAACCCTTATGGGTACATAACTTGCTTGTGTGTTCAAATGCTACCATACAACAAACTGCGTCTAGCATAGTATAGCAGCTACATTTCAAGGCTTCCTGCAGGTCCCCTTTCTCCCCCCGGCGATGTTCCCTTCAGCCCAGTTCTCCAAGATCTGTGGCCTGCAAAGCTGGTTCCGTGCAGGTGGCTGTGAGGCAAGGACACACGGCACCATCCCCAAAACAACAAAACCTGAGACACAAGAACAATCCCACAATGCCTCCCAACCCTGGCCTACCATCACTTTAAATTTCCCTTCCACACTTTGAAGTAATGTTAAACATATACTACATAATCCTGAAAAGGAGTGGTCACTAAAATTAAACAGCTCGCAGATCTTCACAATGCAAGAAATGCAAAGATGGAGAAAGCGAAGAACAGTTCACAGCCGGCTGGGCACATTGTCATCATCAAAGATTTTAAGCATGTTTATTTATATAGCACAATTCGGGCACAAGGCAATTCAAAGTGCTTTACAAAGACAAGGATACAATCAAATTAAAATGTCAAAATCACATTTCAAAGATAAGCAAAAGAAATAATAATGAAAATAAATAATTTTATTAATCAATTACAATGAACACATAATAATAAGAAAAAGCCAAAATAAATAAATAGCTAACTGAAAAGACGTCACATTTTAATGACAGAAAATGACTGGTGCTGCACTAGGAAACTCTGACCATGCAACAATTCATCTAATTCCAGCATACAGACAAAATCTGAAAACTGCTAAACCTGTTGTTACTAGAGTGAAACACTGAACATGTGGAGCAGTAGAGCAATTAAAATCATGCTTTGACTCGACAGACTGGAATGTTTTCAAAACTGCTACTAACAGCGTGGATGAATACACGGACACTGTAACATGGCACATAAGCTTCTGCGAGGACTCTCGCATTCCCAAAAAGTCTGTTGTCAGCTATAATAACGACGAACCATGGTTTACAACTGAACTCAGGCAGCTTCCTAAAACAAAAGATGAAGCTTACAGGAGTGGTGACAAAAACCTGTTCAAATTCTACTGCGGGTTTGAAAAGCCACATTCGCGCATCATACAGCCCTCACCTTTTCAATGGCCTTCTTCACACCTGGGTACCTTCACACCTCGCCCACACTATACCCAGCTCACCCCCCCCCACGTCCAGCCACCTCCCCAGGAGAATCAACGACAGAGATGTAAACAAGATCTTCAGTAGCCAGAATACAAGGAAAGCTCCTGGTTCAGACTCTGTCTCCCCAGCCACTCTGAAGCACTGTGCAGATCAATAGTCAC
Source organism: Paramormyrops kingsleyae (assembly GCF_048594095.1). Taxonomy (NCBI): domain Eukaryota; kingdom Metazoa; phylum Chordata; class Actinopteri; order Osteoglossiformes; family Mormyridae; genus Paramormyrops; species Paramormyrops kingsleyae. Next base: position 22,208,852 of record NC_132820.1, on the reverse strand, counting down.
CTGTCTTCACAGATATTTTCAACCAGTCACTGAACCAGTCAGTGACTACAGACTGGTGGCTCTCACATCGGTGGTAATGAAGGCTTTTGAGAGACTTGTGCTGTCATACCTTAAAACCATCACAGACCTATCGCTTGACCCCAGGCTACAGTCTGCCTACAGAACCAACAGACCTGTGGACGATGCAGTTAACACTGGACTCCATTTCTTACTCCGACTTTTGGAGTGCCCTGAGACATATGTTAGGATTCTGTTTGTGGACTTTAGCTTTGCATTTAATACTATTCTATCGGAGCTAATGCGGAATGAACTCTCACAACTGTCCGTGCCTGATCCAAAATAACATGTTATAACCACGATGGCCCAGTTTTACGCTACAATCATTGAGTCCATCGTCACCTCCTCCATCACAGCCTGGTTTGGATCAGCCACTGAACGAGACAAGGCCAGACTGCAACACATCATCCACTCAGCAGAGCGAATAATCGGCAGTAACCTGCTTACCCTCCAGACACTTTACATCACCAGAACCAGGAAACGGGCATACAAAATCTTTGAGGACCCATCTCACCCTGCTCACCACATCTTTCAAGCCTTACCCTCCATGAGAAGACTCATGGCAATCAGAACCAAGACCACAAGACACGCCAAGAGCTTCTCCCCTCAGGTAGTCTCTCTCATTAACCAAACCAGTCTCTGAATGGACGTTCAATTAATCGTCAGCTGCAGTGAAATATCCACCAGCATAACCAGTGAACAACTGATAAACTACCTCTATGATTATATTCTGCACTCTTGCACATTATGCACACATACTGCAAACTCTGTATACATATTGCACTCTTGCACATATAGTTGACTTGGCTGCTACTTAATAACGGCACCATTTAAGAGCCCTTTAAATTATTATACCATTTATATAGTTTATATTCATACTACAATGATTACTATGTACACACACATATATAAATATCATAATACCATCATTACTACCATTAATAAACTTAATTATCATATAATTATCATATTACCCAATTGCCAGTCTATTGTTTATTACCTTTCTGCATATGTCTTTGCTAAATGTGGGTAACTCTCGCCAGTGTGGGGAAGCAATAAAAAAGGCCAACAGAATGTTGGGTTATATCTCTAGGTGTGTGGAGTTTAAGTCAAGGGAGGTGATGATACACTTATATAATTCCTTGGTAAGACACCACCTAGAATACTGTGTGCAGGTTTGGTCACCATACCTCAAGAAGGACATTGCTGCCTTAGAAAAGGTGCAACGAAGAGCTACGAGAATGATTCCTGGTCTTAGAGGAATGTCTTATGAGGAGAGGTTAGCGGAACTCAATCTGTTTAGCCTTGAGCAAAGGAGACTAAGGGGGGATATGATTCAGGTCTATAAGATTCTAACGGGTCTGGATGCTCTTCAGCCAAATGACTATTTCAATATTAGTCTAAATACTAGAACTTGTGGCCATAAGTGGAAATTAGCGGGAGAAAAATTTGAGGAAGCACTTCTTTACACAGCGTGTAGTTAGAGTATGGAATAGTCTTCCTGCTAGTGTAGCGGAAGCTAAAACCCTGGGTTCCTTTAAATCAGAGCTAGATAAAATTTTAACAACTCTGAGCTATTAGTTAAGTTCTCCCCAAACGAGCTTGATGGGCCGAATGGCCTCCTCTCGTTTGTAAATTTCTTATGTTCTTATGTTCTTTGTAATGTCATGTAAAAGCACCACCAAGGCAAATTCCTTGTATGGAAACATATCTGGATTCCGATTCTACATCCTTCATCAGTACTAGAAAACTTCCATCCAGCGTTGCATTTCTCTTTGACGCTGTCGCTTTTGAAACACTTTTCTGTGATCTAGCTCTTGTTTTGGTCGCCGACTATCATCCAACAAAAGGTTCATTTCAGCTCTCCTAATCTGACATAAACCACACTCACAAACACTTTCGGGTTACTGTGTCACCGGGAAGGGATGGACTCCAGTCGGGATGGGTTTCCAGCATTTCCTATCCTGGCTGTTCTCTTTAGGGACAAACACAGGAATGGAGTCTAGTGATCACACCGGAACTTGACTTACCTGAACGGAGATGTATGGAGCAGACTCTCATATGCGCAGGGATGCTCTGGAATGCAAGGTCTTTACGCCCCACCGCTATAAGCTACGCCATCCGACGCCATTTCGTCAACTCTTCCACTTTTGCTCTTGTCTTTTCCAATCCAGAAAAGAGAAGAAACGTATACCGGTCCTGAAGACCGAAGAGAGACCCGAGTCGATATGGGGCTGCCGCTTAGCGGGTCGCCGTTAGCCGGGCCTCCGTGACGCCCCCGCGCAGAGTAGAATGCCCAGGGGCGTCGCAGTCACCGGCGTCCTCCCTGTCCTCCTGTCCTCTCAAAAAACAGCAATCATTTAAACAAACATGAGGGAAAATTCAAAAGGCAAAGATGAAGTCATGCCTTACCTCAGCACAGCTGCCCACCGCACAAACGACAGCGTGTCACCTTACTTTAAAAAAAAAGAAAAATTGGGGCCGCGCACGGACAGGGCCCCTCCCTCACACCACATGCGGCTAATTAGTTGGCCATCCAGAGGCACTCAGTCTATTAGTCACCCATTCAGTCAGTCAGTTCTGCCTTTCAACAACAGGGGGCAGTAGAGGTGCACCGTTCCCGGAAGCACTGCAATACCGGGTCGATGCCTGGAGCAGATGGGGCAAGCCCCACTTCCGGCTCCCTGTTCCAAAAATCCGTTTAATATGTGGTCCCCTCCATGGGGGACGTATCAAAATAACCTTTTCATACCAAAACAAAATGTAAATCAGCTCAAATACATGAATAATAAATATTATGCTTGTACTACTTACATTAACACATAATCACAATCTATAAGGCTGAAACATTCCCACACTATGCAAATCATGCCAACACAGTACAATAAGACTTTCAAAGATAATATTAAACAAACACCCACAGAGTGTTCCAAAGTGCATTTTGCAATGTCTATACTTTGAATGTCAAATTACAAACTTCACATAAATCTAAAGTACACTAAGATTAAGATGAGTTTGTTACCAAACCAAATATATAAGAAATAATTTATTTGCCAGGAATTAAGTTTATGATATTGAATGAAATGTGTGAGCATGCCCCAGTTAGTGAAAGTGTGTCCCCTACCCCAAGACTCCAGAGGGTTAAAAAGGAACACATCCGCAGACTTCCAAGCTCTGCACTAGGGCTGAACGATATTCTGTTTTGACATCGACATCGCGATGTGCGCGTGAGCGATGGTCACATCGCCGGAACATACGATGTGAAGGGTAGAAGCCCATTGTGTATTAAGAGAACGGTAGCACACAGTAAACACGAGTTTGTTGTATGGCTTGTTGCTGGGGTGACATGCACGTTCCGCGTGCCTGCACAGTGATTGGTTCGCTGTGTCGCTGCTCACCGCTCACAGCCAACATTCACTGCTAAAAATGCGCGACGAAGAGGATCCGCCGCAAAAAAATGATTTCGTACCAAAAAGAAAGTCGAAATCATCTATTTGGGACTATTTCGGCTACAAAAAGGAGGATGTTGACCAAAAAGAGGTACTTTGCATGGAGTGTCATAAAGTTGTGGCCACAAAACATGGAAACACCACCAATTTGTCTGATCACTTAAAACGGCACCACAAAGCTCTTTACAACGAATACAAAGCCAAATCTGGATGTCAACCAAAACAAACAAATGTTTGTGATGCCTTTGCCAGTGTGACACCTTACCAGAAAGGCTCTCAATGACAGAAAGAAATAACAGACGCAATAACGTTTCATATCGCTAAAGATATGTTGCCATTAAATACCGTCGCCAAAGAGGGATTTAAGAAAATGATCCGAACGCTTGACAGGCGGTATGTTATACCATCCCGCACATATTTTTCCCAAGTTGCGATAAAAGAGCTGTATGAAAAATGCAAATCTAAGATTGAAGCAGAACTGTCGCACGTGGAATACTATGCAACTACAACAGACTTGTGGTCCAGCAGGACAACGGAGCCCTACATGAGTCTGACGGTCCATTTCATCGCAGAGGACTTCGAGCTAAAAAGTCGCTGTTTGCAGACGGCATTTTTCCCGGAAAGTCATACAGCCGAGAATGTCGCAGAGGCCCTGAGAGAAGCGGTGTCCGCTTGGGGCTTAGATGAGACACGTCAAGTCTGTATAACAACAGATAATGCAGCGAACATGGTGAAAGCTGCCGATCTGAACAAGTGGACCAGGCTACAGTGCTTCGGCCACAGACTGCATCTTGCAGTTGGTGAGTAATGACCATGATCTTTATCCAAAATAAAAATACATTTTTACTCAGCTGTTTTACTTAATAACCTGTCCTGAACCTGACAAAACTTGTAAAATGAATTTGTTGCATGTGTGTACGTAGAGCTTTAAAACGTAAGAAAAAATACAGACACTAAACATTTAATTTTAAACAAAAAATAGTTTTATGAGCACATTTGAGGAGCTCTTTTCCAAAATGCGATAACTCCATTTCAATAGTTTTCAGGGAAATTAATTGTTTTACCTAGACCCACACATTTTGTGAATATTCAATTTATCCTGTTAAAATGTTTTTTGCTTAGTCTGAACATGTTGAATAATGATTATTAAATCAAACAACTATATTGTTGTTGAAAAATTCAAAGTAAATTTTTTTTCTTTTCAAAACGCTATAAATCCATCCATTTTTCCCAAAAATTGATGGTTGTCTTTTTTTAAAAGTCTTTTGTCTTTTATTTTTCATGTTCGCAGTTATTAATAAACAATTAAAATGTCTCATTGCAATATTTTACATATTCCTAATCATTACTTTTGCTGGTTCTTTGTCACAGCTTTTAGGGGCCGTGTACATGAACGCGTCCTGCATCAGCACCGAAAACTTAGAGAGAGAGAGAGAGAGAGAGAGAGAGAGAGAGAGAGAGAGAATAAGATTTTTTTACTTATTTTGAGGAATTATAGCCTAATGAACAAACATCTGTTAGGAGCGCAGCCACGTTGGATTGCGAGAACGTTCACTAGGCTAAAATTAAGTTCGGTGCTTATTGGGGTTTGGAAAGAAACTGCATCTGAAACAAGGAAATTATTATTGGCGTTTATCGCGTTTTGGAAAAGAGCTCTTCATTTATTGTTTGAAATAAAACAGTGTGCTTCAATAATTAAAGTTCGCAATGTTTTGTTTGTTTTCTCCGCTTAGAAAATGCAGTGAAAAAGGATGGCCGCAATGATCGTGCTACAGGAGTCTGCAAGAAGCTGGTGAGCCACTTCTCTCACAGCTGGAAGGCCAGCGATGCCCTGGCAAAAGTCCAGAAGGAACTCAATCTACCATCACATTGTCTCATCTCAGAATGCCAAACAAGATGGGGTTCCAGACAGATGATGATCAGCAGGATATTAGAGCAGCAGCAGGCTTTAACTCAGGTCCTGTCTGCAGACAAGAAGCTGCGGCATCTAATTCCAACCTGGGAAGATATAGATGTGCTGGAGTCTGTAAGCAAGTCACTGGGCCCAATGCTGGATTTCACTGATGCACTTTCAGGCGATGAATACGTCAGTGTCTCCTTTGTAAAGCCAGTTCTTCAGCTCTTCAACACTTCACTACTGGAAATGCGAGAGGAAGACACAGACCTGACCAAGAACATAAAGATGAAGATGCTGGACTACCTCAATGAGAAATACGAAGATGATGATACTCAGAAGCTGCTAGATATGGCATATTTTTTGGACCCCCGGTTCAAGATAGACTTCATCAGTGCAGACAAGAAGACCCAAGTTAAGGCCAGAGTGGTATCACAGATGATGGAATGCCAGGAGAAATCAAGCTGCAGCACTGACGTGGAGCCCAACGTTACCAGTGCACCCCAGGCAAAGAAAGCAAAGAAGTCATTGGGAAGCTTCTTTAAACAGAGAGAAACTGAAGCAAAGGGTGATTCCTCTCTGACCCTAAAGGATGCTTTGGAAGCAGAGCTAAACACTTACCTGCTAACACCTCCAATAGACAAAGAGGAGGATCCACTTGCATGGTGGAAAGTACACAAACTAAGCTTTCCTCATCTCGCCAGACTTGCCCGCAAAAACCTGTGTATTCCTGCGACAAGCTCGCCGTCAGAGAGACTTTTCAGTACTAGTGGCAACATCGTCACTTGCCAACGAACCTGTCTCAAGCCTGCAAAGGTTGATAGTAGAGGTCGACCGATATGGGTTTTTCAATAGCCGATGCCGATGACGATATTTAGGAGTCAGGGTCAGCCGATGGCCGATATATGCTGCCGATATTTTTTGGCCGAAAATTGGACGTTTTCCCCTCTATTTGCATGATAAAATATCACATTAATAATAACAAACGATACACAAAATTTCTCAACTTAGCATTTACTGAATACTGACTTGTGTAAATTTAAATATAAACTTAAATAACAAAAACACAATACAACTTATAAACAACTTAAACTTATAAACAATAAAGATAGCAGCATCAGAATCTCTTTAGCAGCAAACTCATTCTTCAGCTCCCAAGCTCACCAGTCTGCTGCAGATATTGCACCTGGCTTTTCCTGGTGTTGGCTTTGTGAAATGCTGCCATACAGGATTAGATTTTTGTTCAGCCATCAGACAGCAATTACTAAAACAGAAGAATAAATGCAAGGTTAGAATTTTTATTATAGTACCTTCATCTTCAATTCATTCTACAATTCCAGTATTCCATGCACATTAAAACAATTACACTCTAATACATTTTGAAGAAAAAAAAAACACTAAGTGCATCATGGTATGATGAGTAGTGTACACTAACATGTTGTTTCTGTTGTTAGCAGACAGATAGCTTAAAGCCAAATTCACAATCAGAATCTAGTGATCCCGGAAAATAAAATAAAATAACTGTCGTATTGCACAGCCTTGTATGCAAGGACAACATAAGCCCCTAGTGATTGTGACGTTGTCTACGTATAAGCCCGTATAAAGGACAGACATGTTTAATGAGGAAACTAACTGCGCAAAGTCATGCACTTTTTATCTAGACGTCTGACAAATTGTTTGAATCTCCGGTCTCAAATGAAAAAAAGTTGCACAGAAGGACCATTGTCAGCATCAGCTCAAGTAAATGGTAACCAGGCTTTCGAACAAACACTTTTCTCCGCCATGCATTGTTCTTAGCAGCTCTGTATCTCCCGAGGACGGCGCTGTCTGTGATCAGGGCAGAGTAACGCAACTCTCACACACGCTGCAGTATCTGAGAGCTGCCTGCTCCGCCCCACACACTCACAGAGTGAAACTCTCCGACACAAGAAAAAAAACATAACTGATAACATCGGGCTGATATGGTAATAATTAAAATGTTAACAACTAAAATGATTTTTAACGATTAAAAAACGTCTGTGAGCCCACCAATAAGCGCACAAAACGAACTCTATTAGAATCAATGATCCTTAATGTTACCTGTAAGCTACAGTTGGTTGAAGGCTCATTATCATTACCCCAGTTCCCAATAGCGTAATTCGCGTTTTCTTTTAAAGCAACATTTCATAGCAAACTACTTAAATAAACAGGTCATTGAAAGATCAGAATTTAAGCCTTACCGTTTTATCCCAGGACTCTTCCAAAAACTTCTGGCTGTGGCCCTGCACAAGGCAGCATGGGTCACGTGTTCCACAGCAACAATAACACTGGGCTGCCCGCAGACGTGCCTGTCTGAAAATCGGCGTAGTGCACTCGGATATCGGCCGATGCGGATACATTAAAAATGCTAAATATCGGCCCGATATATCGGTCGACCTCTAGTTGATAGACTTGTATTCTTAGCTAAAAACCTTGAGTTAGCAAAGCAAATAAAAAAATATATATTTAAGTTATGTTATGAACCAATCAGGGGGGTTGGTGTTGCAAAGCTGCTGTTTAAATGTGTTCAGCTTTTCTGTTTACAGGAATATGTTCTCTAATCTGTTTAGAAGATTTAATACAAAATATATAAAAATTTTATTTCATTTAGTTTATTTCATATATTTAGCCATGATTATGATGACCAACACCAACACTGTTTTACTTTGGCACTTTGGCTAAGAAAAGTTGACTTAAAAGATTGTGAACCAAAATGCTTATAAGTTGTTTTATAAAAAATATATTTATTTTAAGTTATATTGTTGTAAATCAATCAGGGGGGTTGGTGTAAAGCTGCTGTTTTATTTAAAAATGTGTTCTGCTTTTGTGTTTACAGAAATGTTCGAATTTTGGAATAAAATATTAAGTAACCTTTTTGTCACTTGTAATGAAGCTTGCTTATTAGTGAAATTATTAATATGTAATTATTGGTAATTATTGACTTTAGCCTGGATTGATGGCTCTCAATATCGCAATATATATCGTTTGGAAAAAAATATCGCAATGTAATTTTTTTCCAATATCGTGCAGCCCTACTCTGCACAAGGGTCGGGCTAAAACGGCATCATACACCTTCCCAAAACACATAAAATCAGTAAGCTTGGGAATGAAATAGGTTAATCGCACAATAAACAGCACAACAGATCAAATAAAATGCTAATAAATGTTAATAATGTTAATATTGATGAATAAGTGCTACAGTGATCAACCAAAACAGTGCTCAATAAAATCTTTACGTGCCATTAAATAAAATCCATACCAAATAAAACACACACACAGAAAAACAAAGCACACTTACCTAAAACCCGAAGTGTCCTCTGTGTGCTTCAGGAAAGTGCATCACGTGAACCCTGTAGGATGGAGTGTCACCACCTAGACGTACCGGGGCAGCTTTCGCCTAGGATCAAGGCAGTTGGATGGATGTCAACTTACCTCTGGGGGTAGGTCGTTTAGATAGATGGCTGCTTCCTTCTGGGGGCTGGGGGTTTGGGTGAATGTCAGCTTACTTCTGTGATCAGGGTCTTTGGGTGGAAGTGAGCTTACCTCTGGGGTCAGGGGGTTGAGTTGAAAGCAGCTTGCCTCTGGGGTTGGAACATTTGGGTGGATGTGATCTTACATGAGGGGCCTGCATTTTTGGGTGGACAGCAGTTTGCCTCTGAGATCGTCTGCAGCCGCCCCCCAACTTTCACAGCCAGGACCCCCTCCCTTCCCTAAGGTAGAATAATTCAGACATCCCAACCTGCAAAAACTCAGTTCAGTGAGGTGCCCCCAACCGCCCGACAAGGAGTGAGATGTAACTCCAACAAACTTGATTTCACAGTTTAATTTCTTCATTAATTTCCTCTAGTCAGCGCACTAAATTACGAAGGTCAATATTATGTATTATTTTGACAATAATATAAGTAGATTATTTTACCATTTATGCAAATTCCTTAATTATATTCCATTGCTACGTTACAAAAGTCTTCAAGGAGTCTTTCATGACAGCATTGGCAACTAACCAAGTGTCTAACTAGTGTAGACCTGAATAATACAGCACATGAAATGACACTTGTTAAACTCACCTCAACATGCATTTTACAGTCGTTTAAACCGTCATGAGCAATGCTGAAATCACTGTTGCTAACAGTACAGCACGCAACACTGTCATTATTTTCATCCTTATTAAACATGGATACACTTTCTGAAGTGAAATGCGTTTTATACTTCCGTTTTTTGGGGCACTCTCCGTCTGTCATGATGCTCCACTGAACCGATAACTTCGGTCCTCGAGAAGTTAAATAGAAGCCCGCCCACATTGAAATCTGATTGGCTTATTTTGCTAAGTAAACCAATCAGGATGCTGTCTGTCTAGCACGGGCTACAGTCACACACGCAGGGATCAACACATATATGCAGGTTCTCTCTTTCTCTCTCTCTCTCGCTAATTCCGTCGTACGCGCGCGTCTCTCCAGTGCGCGATGCACACACTACTGTCTCGCATGCATGCTCTTGTTTACTTCCTCTTCTTTCCGGGATATTTTATTCAATTTGCGGGTATCAGGGAGTCGCTGTCAATATATGGGAGACTCCCGGAACTTCCGGGAGAGTCGGGATGTCTGGATAACTGCTTATTTGTACTATAATGATAGCTGTTAATTTTCAGGGAGCTATGATGATATTCGAAATTGTGCAGGGTTATATAAGTACTGTGAAGCTGTCGTTATCCAGTTAAATGTTTAAAAATATGTATTATTTTATCATATTTTATGTATACTTTAAGCTTATTCACAGGTCTCTCCTGCATTCATCTTACCGTCCGTCCATGCCTACTTCAATGTAAAATCAGACAGATTGCTTAACTTGCAGCTGTCCAATTACGCGTACATATTTTATTGCTGCAGATAATTAAGGTAGGTAATACAACGCTGAAGGTTAGATGTATAGTACGATTACATATGTACAACATGTGGTCATTTCAGTCAGACAAACGTTTAAAATGGAAAACCAGCTTTCCGTTTTTACCGGCAATTTCCATAGCACGTCTGAGTCGAAGTACTACACTGCCATCTATTGGACAAGTCAGGTTACTGAATCGTGAAATGTGTCTGTACTAAAATGGATAATATCTTCAGTCATGTTTTCTTTTAGGACCACTACAAGAGGATTATCAGTATGAAGGTTTATCAATAAAAATAATTTATTAAACTAAATATTACAGGGCTCTCCCTGAAAATAAGACGCTCTTAGCTTCCAAAGGCAAGGACACATTCTAGTGATTTTCCAGGAGACTGGACCTAACTAACCTGGGGCCTTATTAAAAAAAACAATCAATCAATTCATGTTGAAGCTCACAAGGTGTGGAGAACAAGAAACACAAGTAAGGGAGAAAGGCAAGGTGCAAAGCATACACAAGCAGTGTAACGACATATCAGTTACAATGTATGATTAAAAATACATCATTTCTCACAGTATGAATAGTGGTCCGTTGCTCCTACTATAGCCTCACGCCTCCAGGGTCATGGGTTCAATCTGCACCCCTGCTGTAATAAACAGTGACATTTTTACAGTAACATACTGTTTAAAATAGTACAATACTGTAGAAAAAATGCTTTCTGGGCAATATTTATGAGAACCTTGTCGATAAAATACTGTAATGTACTGTAATTCTGTACATGAACTGGAAAAAAATAAACTGTAGAATTTACTCAGATTGAATGATGTAACAATTTGCACTCACTTTTTTGGGTTGACTTTATACCCAATTCTAAGAAACATTTTAAATAAATAAAGCTATAGTCTACCCACTGTCACAGTACTATCCTATAAGATTTACTCAAATCAATATTTCAATATTAATATTAATTAATTTTAATATTAACATTAATTAATATTTCAAATCAATATTTGTACTCACTCGTTTGGGTAAATTGGGATATTACTTTTTATGAGTAAAGTAAACCCAAGTTTAGCAAATAACATACCTAATGTATTTAAAGGGCCCTTTTCAGCATTCAACGCAAAGTGATACCAGGTTTGAAACAAGGGTCTTTGCCAGCATGGCCTGATACAGTTTTCTGTCCCTTTGGGAGTAAAGGTCTTTGCTCAAGAGCTCATTAATATGGCTATTCTGCCAAGACTGGGCTTTTCTGCAGCTGTGGTATATTTCACCCACCGTCATGAAGGAAACTCTCCCAAATACTGATCTTGCAAGATGTTCTCTGTTGAGATAAAAAAAAAATGGAATAGCTGTGATTGCTCATGTAATGCTTTTTTGGGGTGATGTATTTGTTAATGTAAGGCCATTTTGATTACCCACACTTGGCCTTGTAGCCTTATATTTGCAGAGAAGAGCCTGAGCTGTATGTATATGTATATTTGCATAGCATGACATGGTACTGCCTTTGATTTAGTAGATTTTTAATTCACTGTTATGATGTTGAATAGGACAAGTGCATAAATCCCCAAATATATTGGCTACCACAGCTAAAACGGATCTTGGTGGGGTGTGTTGGTTCGTGCTCCATGGAGTGATCTTGGGTGGGAGGCTAAGATTGGATGTACATAGAATAAAAAACCTCAATGTCTTCTAACATCCCCACCATAAGAAAACACATTAAGTCCTGCTCATACTAATTCTGGTATCTAAACCATCAGCTTTCCAGGACTCTTTGGCAATTATACATCTCAAAACACACAAAGCCAACTGATACAGAGCAATCAGTTTAAACAACCAAAGGAATCCTGAAGTAAAACAAGCAATGATATGTGGTGGAGACTAATATCTGTGGCATTCCATTCTCAACTGCAGTGGGATTCTAAATATTATGTAAACATGGATATCCAAAAAGTAAACCTAATTAAAATCGAAATATTAAATGAGCAGAATGATTAAATTTGTTGTTCTATCCCAATGTAGGAATTATTAGCTCAAATAAATTTTAATATTCTCCACCAATATGTTTGAATTAATTAAAGTTTAATGAATTATTATTTAATGCTGATTATTAATCAATTGTTATGCCGAATGGTCGGCTCCTCCAAACTCAATTGCGGCATCCCTGTGAGTCTGTTAATGTGAGACTTAAATGGGATTCACTAATTACCAGTATCGCTTAGTAACCTGGGTTAGAAGGCTCGTCCAGCGAGCTGCATCACCAGGTAATGTACACGATTGGTAGCGAAGCTTCCCTCACGGCCAATGAGAGAGAGTCTCGCGATGTTTCAGGCGAGTTTGAGGTTCAGAGCGTGTAGCAAGATCACACAGAGGCAGGAACTTAGTGTGAGTACTCAATGACGGAGGCTGAAGTTGTGTAAAAGACATGCATTTATTCCTAACTAACACTACAACTAACATAAGACAGACATTACACCTAACACAAACAACAAACACGAAATAACAGAATAAAACAAACGATGCAATTATAAAAATGCAATGACCGGATTTAAATGAGTAACCTTAAATGGGAAATACTGTTCTGCAAAGCAAGCATAGTTTGTGGAAACACGACCCTAAAGTCTTATAGCAGGTTAAACAGAACAGCTTAAGTTGTTAGAATGAAAGGAAGTTGATTTACTTGGTTGAAGAGTGGGGGGGGTCTTGGCAGTTGATGGCAGAGCTGCTGAGCTGATGGCACTCAGGAAGGCGCGGCGTTTGGAGCAGTGGAGTGGAGTCCCTTTAGATTCTCTCTCCTGGTGAAGCTTTGTCTTGGGTGCTGTTCTCTGTTCAGCTGGGCCTTCACCGGAGGGCTTCTTGTGGGCTTCTCTCCTCCCGGACTGATGTTCTCCTTCGGGCTGGCGGTTATTCTCTGCGCTGGCTGGCGGTTGTTCTGCTCGCCTTTGTTCTGAGGTGCCAGGATTTTATGCTGTAAAGTTCATGAATAGGGATGACCAGGAATTCGACTCCTGGCCCAATGGCTGGCCATCCATTTGGCGGGCTTTCGGAAGGGGGTCTGTATCAGTCCTTTTGAGATTTATGGCCCGACTGATTCTCCCTTTACTGATGATTTTCATTAAGCTGTTATAACTTTTGATACATCTACTTTTATGGTAATCACTGACCAGATTTGCAATCAGGGGTGATTAACAATCAGTTTGACACCAAACATGCCATACCAGCTTCACAGGTACATACCTCATACCCTCTGTATTAATTGATTAAACAATTAATTATTTTATCTATGTGACTGATTCACATCAGGATACAGGTGTTTTGGGTTGCACCTCAACAGATGTTACACTTTGTGCGGATATTACATCAAATATTCATATTACAAACAGCACATCTTATCCATAGATAGGCGTGGCCATTAGTTTGTGGTAATATCAATATAAGTTGCACATCTGGAAACAACATATTTTGTTTAGTGTGGCTTATGCCAATTCATCTTCTCCAGAATGGATAAGATACACCTTAATTCAGTTCTTTTAACATAGCATGGTAGAAACAAAGAAACTTGGTGACTGTCCACCAAGATCAGATAAGGACCACAAAGGAATGTTGGAAGAGAAGGGGGGGGTTTTAACAAAGTTAGGACACATTGGTTACACTAATTTTCCAGATTCTTCTGGTATACCATGAGAACATATATACAATGGTAGCTATACCTATCTATTTATTTAAATTTATATGTGTTCAAGTACAAAGGGGTAAAATAGGTGATACTCCGTGAACATGGTTATAAGGGTGGCACACAAAACACTAAGATTGTCTAAGGACACATACAAACATAACGTATCTGTAGATTGAGACTAGTAGTCGTGAGTAAATCAATATACATTGTATACAAAAGCCAAACTTAAATGAAATTTCCTTTAGGGTGTTCGTCTGTTGGGTGAGTGAGATGTAAGGCAGAGTGTATGTGGAGGGGGGTTGTGTGCCAAGTCAAGGGCAATAAAAGTTGGAGTACTGGCCTCCCTTGTTATCTGTGTGTATGTGTTCGTGTGTGTAACCCCCCTTTGGTGCCTCTCGTACCAGGCTCGGCCTTGTCTCAGGCCACCTGGAATTTAGGCCCTGTGATATGTGCATGTGTGATCCTACATATCCCCCCTTTCGGCTGATGATGGCATTGCCATCATTCAGGCGACGGAAGTTGAAACAGGATCACCACCATGCAACGAGGCATTGTTGACATCCCATTGTTTGGCACTCTGGGTGGCACAGTGACAGGATGGACAGGGAGGAGGCTCAGGGGCTGGCGCCTGGCTTCTGGGACCGCGAGGAGTGGTGAATCCTATGTCGAACAGGGTGCCAACGGCTGCTGCAGCTCCCAGCAGGGTGCTCAGGAGCCTCTTGGGCCGTCGATTGGACTCAGCTTGGGTCTCGGTCGTTGGGTTACTGCTCCAATCTGTGGGTAGTGTCAGCGGCAGCATGATGCAGGGCCTCCTGAGTCCATCTGACACCTGTCCCACTAGTTTGGGGTCTCTCGGGCAGGTAATGGCTCAGTTGACATCGTCCGACGAATATTCTCTCTGTGTGGGTACAACAGTTGGTAATCACGAGACCGGGCTGTCCCCGGAAGACGGTGCCAGGCGGAGGCCCAGGGAACGCCGTGTCAGACTGGAGCCTCAGCCTCCTAGGCAGAGTAATGCTAATAGCGGGGGCAGCATCATCCTAGTAATAGGGGGTAGAAAATAAAGACCAGATTAGGAGTGAGGTGGTGAGTCGAGACTCTGAATGTTGTGCACACCGGTGCAAAAGAGAACAGGAGAAAGAAATAGTGGGCAACAATTCTTGACCAGAGAACAATTGCAAAGAAACAAACGGGACAAAGAAAATTGCAAAACTGGATCCTCTTCAGTAATTTCCCGGGCATGCGTGAGCCACCCCAGGTCCTTACCAAAAACAACAACCAAAATAAAATGAAAAGCTATCAAAAGAAAGAAACAGATAAGTACAGCAAAAACTGAAAAGGTCACCCAGATATCAGTAGTCAGGCCCACCACCTTAATCTACCCTATCTGTGACCATCTTTCCTCCCCTTTCTCTTTGGTCTTTCTCCTTGGGAGTTTGGGGAGATTTCAGACTGAAAAGATGTCTTTCTTTTGGTTGGAATGTGGTTTATTCCAAGCTGCTGGCTTCATCTTGAGAAGACTGGTTGGTGGGTGTTTCAGGCTTTCTCTGGGCTTGGTATTTCTTGATTTGATTCCGATGAACCCGCTTGAGGCATGTTTCGTGGGTGCCTTTGTTGGTTCGGATTCGGTAAGCCACAGGTGACAGTTTGTCCACGATCTCATGTGGTCCCGACCAGCGTGGTAGAAGCTTCCTGGAAAGTCTTTGTGCTGAGTTTGGTTGCACAAACCTATAGTACCAGATTTTGTCTCCCACTTGGAGTTCATCTTGTGAGGTTTTCTGGTCATTGTAGGCTTTCCTGCCCTCTGCGGTTCTTTGCAGGTTTTGTTGGGCGAATGCAAAGGAAGCTCTCAAATGCTGGTGCAGGCTGTCCAGATATTGTTGTGTGGTGTAGGCTGTGATGAGATTGTTGTCACCAGGTTGGTAGAGCAGGTGGAGAGGGAGTGTCATTTGTCGTCCTGTCATCAGTTCGAAGGGGGACACTCCTGTGGACTTGTGGGGTGTGGCTCTGATTGCCATGAGCACCAGAGGCAATTTCACATCCCAATCTTTCTGATTGGATGCCACATATTTCTTGACCATACCGACGACGGTTCTACTTGGCCGGATGCCATAGGATGGTGGCTGATGTGGAACTGGGCTTTGATCCCCAACAGTTTCCAATTGTCCTGCATCACTTCGGCTGTGAAGTGGGTGCCTCGGTCTGAGTTGACTTTCAGTGGGAGGCCAAACCTGGAGAACACATGGTTTGTGAGCAGATATGCCGTTGTCTGGGCTGTGTCATTGGGTGCCGGGAGGCATTCTACCCACTGACAGGTGACTGTGAGGAAGTATTTGTTTCCGCGAGCTGATCTCGTCAGGGGTCCTACCCAGTCAATCTGTAGATCTGACCATGGGAAATTGATACCCCGTCGCTGCAGAGGGGCCTTGTGGTTTGGGTTTGCTGGTTGAAATTGGCAGCAGACCAGACATCCTTTCACATATTCTGTTACATCCTGTCGCATGTTAGGCCAGTAGGCTACTTGACTAAGTGTCTCGTAGGTTGTTTTGGCATTGCGGTGTCCTGCACAGGGTGCATCGTGGGCGTACAGTAGCATGACCCCCCTTTGTGCCTGAGGGACCACGAGCCGTGGTGAAGTGTGGGCATCAGGGACATCAAGAGGTACGCCCTCGGCAAGATGAAGAAAGGGTAAAGCCATCATCAGGTGATGGAGGTCAGGAAGGGATGCCTGATCAGTTGTGGAGATCGAGTTAGCAGAGAGGTCGCGGAGGTGATCGCAGACCTTGTTCAGCACAGCATCAGTGGGCTGGAGAGAGATGATGTCAGAGTTGGAGACCTGAAGGGAAAGTTCTAGCAGTGAGGCCTCTGGCATCGAGGTAGGTGCTTGGCTGTGGCTGCAGGTGACAACCTGGACGACATGGGTGGGTGGGAGGGAGCAAAACTCCCACGAGTCACCGTGCAGTGGTCCTGCTTTGGTGAGTGCATCCGTGTGGTCATCGTATGTCTTGTCCAGTCCTAGGAGTCTGGAATGACCGCTGACCTTCTTCCAATAGATCTGCGTGTTGCGTGCGGTAATCAGAGCATCGCACGTGTGCAGGAGGTCTTGGTGTTTGACTGGCTTGTTCCCTGATGTCTTGAAGCCATTTTGTGTCCAGTGAGGGAGATGGCACATGAAGCTGAGACGTGCATAGCTGAAGTCTTTGCAGATCAGCAGGTCCTTTACTTCACGTTCGGAGGCCATCTCCAGGGTTATTAAGATTGCTGCCAGCTCTGTGTACTGCGATGTGTGAGGACCAAGCTTGAGCTGTTGTGGTGGGACAGGGTCGTCATTGAGCCACAGAATGCCAGCTCCAGCTTTCAGGGTCCCCTGATGTTTGAATGAGCACCCATCTACATAAATGGTGATCATGTCTTGACAGACATTTTTCTCAAAGTAGTGGTGTCGCGACAGTTCCATTGGTGTGGGCGTGTCCAAAATGTTGGGTGCTGCTGGTCCCTCCTGAGAATAGCTGTGGCAGCTGGGTGACTGTACTGCGTCAGGCTGGGCAGTTATAGCATGGATTGTCAGGTGTTGGTTATCAGCAAGCTCCACGTGACATACAGTTCCTTTTGTCACTGGTGACTCTTCTACTTCCATGGTCATTACCACATCTGTCACTTCCATGCCTTGGGGCCACATGCCTTTCGTGATCTTGGGGCAGAAGGATTCCAAGGTAGGGTCCTGCCTGCACAGGAAGGAGTCATGATGCTGGTATGGGTCTCTTGTGTCAAGACACTGATCTCCTGCTGCGTTCTCTCCATGGTGTGGAGTGAGGTCCGAGGAGACAGCCAGGGTTTGACATTCCCATGTGGCTGTGTCAGGTGTCCACAGTGGCAGCGGTTCTCTAACTTGAGCCCAAATTTTCTGACGTTGGAAGTCTAACAATGGCTCGAACCGGTTCAGCAAATCTTTCCCAATGAGGAATGGAATGGACTCAAGTTGGGAAATGTATACAGGGTGCATTACATTCATGGGGCCGATGGACAAATTGAGGGGGATCGTGTGATCCATCCTGGTGCCCAAAGCTAAATACGCCTGCACGTCCAAAGAGCATTTCCTTGGCTGGAGGGTTTTGTTCTTCTGGGCGGCTAGGTGCTGCACCTGGTAGAAGAGACTGGCTGACATGAGGGTGATGTCTGCTGCAGTGTCGATGAGGGCCTCGAGGGTGAGAACATCTTCCAGGGTGATGGAGAGGTAGAATTTCTTGGCTACCCCCTTTCCATCAGGTCACCCAGAAGCTGTGGCACAGGGGCCTGGCCAGGAAATGGTGAGGCGTTGCCACAGTCAGATTGGTGCTCTGAGTCAAGGCACACAACCAGGACAGTGCTGCCGGGCACCGGCGGGGGCTCATCCCCTTGATCAAGCTCTGTGTTGGTGACGGCAACATCAGGTGCTCTTACTGGGCATGAGTCAGCAGCACTTTCTAATTGAGGTGGGACTTCTTCAGTTGTTCCAATATCTCTGG
The DNA here is from genome assembly GCF_048594095.1 of Paramormyrops kingsleyae. NCBI lineage: Eukaryota > Metazoa > Chordata > Actinopteri > Osteoglossiformes > Mormyridae > Paramormyrops > Paramormyrops kingsleyae. The sequence goes on along the minus strand of NC_132820.1, from coordinate 22,190,377 downwards.
TAGGGAAGGCCGATGACTGTTGAGCGTCATTTGGGGCTGACCTCTGAGGGAGTTTGTAGGCATTGTCTGGTGTGGGTTCAGGTGAGGGTTGTGGGGTCCTGCGTGATTTGTGCTTCCGTCCTAGTCATTTTGGATCTTTCTTCCGAAAGTCCTCTTGACTCTTGAGGGGATGCTGAGTAAAGAAATCACGCAGCAACTGTAGTAGATTAGACTCCTCTTCTTCCTTGGTTCATCCAGGCCTCGAGTCTGGATTGTAACCTCTCCTTCTGTCTTGCCAGTTCTGTGGTGGATTCCGTCGGGAACTTGGGGGAGAGCTTGGCTTAGGAAGCTGGTTTCCCTGTCGGTCTCTCCACTTGTTCCATGGCTCCATTGGTCTTAGCTTACCCTTGTTAGGATAGCGCCGTGTCTCCCACCAGTCTGGCTGAGTCTTTGACTGCTGTGGGGGCGCACCAGGGTAACGCTCACTGTGGCTCAGTCCTCGGTCGTGGATTGGTGTTTGATGAGGAGGGTGGCCACCTTCCAACGCTAGGTTGGGATCTGTAGTGCCAAGGTTCAGCACTGCCGGAGCCTTGGTTGCCTTCTCAGCTGCTGCTCTTTGTTTGTGGTATGCCTTGATCGCCAGGTCTTGCAGTTGTTGACTTGTCATGGTGTGGGGACAAGCCATGAGCCCCAGGTAGTGGTTAATGGTTGGGTGGAGGTTCCGAAGGAAGAGAGCCTTGAAGTTCGCATCTTCTTCCATGTCTGGCTCATTTCTGGACCCAAAATATACCCGACGAAGGCGATTGTAGTAGGCTTGGGGAGCTTCTTGTCTGCTCTGTTTAACATCAAAGGCGACGGCGATACCTTGTTCTGACTCAGGATCAGCGAACTCTCGAATCAGGGCTTTGTGTAGCAGCTTGGAGTCTGCCTTGATTCGACTGGGCTGTCGATCCAGGAAGCTGCGGAGCTCCAGACTAGATGTGATCCTGATGAGGTAGACTCTGTCCTCATTGGTCACATTGTCCAGTCTTTGGAGGTGGAAGTCGATGTCCTGGAGGTAGGCGTGAATGTCGTGGCCTCATCCGGGATTCGGGGTAAACGTGTTGATATTCTGAGCTACTTTATCAAGCTCCTTTGTGGTAACCCGGTGCTGGTGTAGCGCTCGCTTTGGTAGGTCTGTTCCATCTGGGGTGTCTTCTCTGAGAGAGACCTTCCAGGCGATTGGTTCCTCAAGGTCCGGTGTTGGGCAAGGCGGTACCTTGTCCCAATGAGAGGTCCCTTGAGCGCGGTCTGAGTGCCTTGGGGGAGACAGCATTGTTGGAGAGGAAGTCGGTGCCATCACTGAATCGTAGGATGTTCCAAATTCTGACTTCACCTCATATGCTTGCTTCAGTCCCCGTCTCAGCTGGTCAATCTCTTCTGCGTCAGCCCAATGTTTCGTTCTGGCCTCGGTGAGCTGTTCTTGGGAGCTGATCAGTTGGTGATTCAGCTTGTGCAGGCGTCTCTGTGCCTCGGCCAGATGGTTTTCCAGGGCCTGGATCCAACCATCCTTTTTCTTGAGCTCCGCGTGGGCTCTGTCCAGCAGGGTGTCGGCCTGGTCCAGTCCGGCTTCGAGGTTTTCTCTGGTGGCTCTGGCTTGCTGTTTTTGCTGGTCAGCTTCAGCTCTGAGCTCTTCCAGGGCGTGTTGAAGCTTTTTGCTGGTGTGAGGCCTCTCGCCTTCTTCCGTCTCCTCCTCCTCATGGGGTGGAAAGCTTCTCTTTTGGAGTTCTTGCTTCAGGTTCCCAATGTGATGTTGGGCCTGGACTGCATCTCTCTGTGCCTCTGCCAGTAGTCGTTGGGTGTTTTCCTCCTGCTGTTGGAGTGCTTGCACCCTTTGCTGGAGACGGGACGTTCCCTCTTCATTCATCTTCAGCCTGGCTAGGAGTTTGTGTGCGAGGGAGCCGAGTATTTTGGTTAGCTCTTTACTCCCGCATTTCTGAGTGGGTGGCATGTCCATAAGTTCGGCAATGTCGTCCTCAATTTGGTCAGCTTCTTTGGACCATGTGAGATCGACATGACCGGGCAGCAAGTTGGGAGTCACATCTTCAGGCCAGATACCAAAGTCTTTCCACTGGTCCAGTGGGCTTTCCATGTGGGTCATTGTGACTCGGTCAACAGGAGGGTGGCCGCAGAAATCTGTTACTCAGGCTGGGTGTTGCCTAGGTGGGAGGCCTAACACCTAAATCTGGGCAAACCAATTAAACCAACAAAATAAAATAAAGTAGAACTGGGGCCTGTCAATGGGTAACTGGAAGGGTGTAGTGAACCACGGGAATAGTTACCCACGACAAAATAAACAAACAAAAATTGTTCCCTGGGAGAAGTTGTTGCAGGTTAGAACAGTGTGAGTTACTCTAGGGCCTGAGAGATGCCCTAGTGAGGGGGAAAGGATAAAGCCTTATCCTGGAAATTGCAGATCTGTGGCTATTGACAGTGTCAGAAGACCACAGGAGAAGTTGGGAACAGGAAATGAGAAATAACAGCTTCAAACCAATAGGACTGCATTCAAACGTAGCTTGCTGTTGCAGATCAGATTACCCCTGGGTTGGGCTCTGTTGTACAACTCCGCTTTGACCAGAAGGGGGACCACTAGCAGGTTCTGCTTTATTTGTCCCTATATGAGGTGTTGCGGTGTTAAGCTAGTCATGCAGTTAGAGAGGTTTGAACGCTATCAGGTGTCCCTTCTGTGTAGGGCACGTCCCACAAGCTCAATCCCAGCCAAGCAGGCCCAAGTCCAGCTCCCACTCCCCCGATCCCCAGCAATGTCAACTCGGAAGGGGGTGTTCTGTACGCACAAATGAGACAAGCCAGGTGGGGCTCAGCTTATCGGCTGCACTGCCTGAGACCTGACTCGACCAAGGCTGGCAAAATAGCCTTCAGGTGTCACCCACCCTAGTGAGAGTCCAAGCTAGGGCCGTTCTCAGAACTCACCCTAGACGAGGTCCTGCTCAAAAAGTTGTAGTGACTGCCTGAGGTACCTGTCAGCCTTGCCCTTAATGAGTCAGCGGGTGCAGCCGGGCTGGCGCGCTTTTGGGCGTCCAATTGCTGAGAACTCCCCTTCGGTTCTGACAAACTGTACGATCATAAGCAGTGACAGCAGAGCCACAGGCAAACTCAACCAACAGAGAGCGAATGGTAAGCACCCAGCACAGGAAAAGCTCAACCGATCACGTCCAAAACCTCAACGACTCCCTGATGTGATTGTATATGTAACTGGTTTACTGTTATTAATAATGGTTGAACTTCTATGCAAGTCTCCTTGTTGGGGGAGAGGGAGTGAATGAAAGCATAAAATGAAGTAAAACCTAAAATAAATCAAGAAGGTAAAACAGAAATCAAACCAAATTAATTGTTTCTTATTGTTTAATTGTAAACATCAATTAGTTATGCAGCAATAACCTAATTAGATGTTAATGTGTTGTGATCTAATCGATTTGGTCTGTGAAGTTGATTCCTGCATTCAGGCAAGAACCTGTGTGTCCAATTATGTGTGTTGGTATTACCGGTGTTGACCACTAGAGACCCAACTCAGATGTTGTTACACTACTATGGCTGACCACTAGAGACGCAATTTCGAAATGGAGTGGTAGTTCTATGCCTGACCACTAGAGGCGCACTTTTGAAATGGAGTGGTAGTTCTATGCCTGACCACTAGAGGCGCAATTTCGAAATGGAGTGGTAGTCCAATGCCTGACCACTAGAGGCGCAATTTCGAAATGGAGTGGTAGTTCAATGTCTGACCACTAGAGGCGCAATTTCGAAATGGAGTGGTAGTCCAATGCCTGACCACTAGAGGCGGAATTTCGAAATGGCGTGGTAGTTCTATGCCTGACCACTAGAGGCTCAATTTCGAAATGGAGTGGTAGTCCAATGCCTGACCACTAGAGGCGCAATTTCGAAATGGAGTGGTAGTCCAATGCCTGACCACTAGAGGCGCAATTTCGAAATGGAGTGGTAGTTCTATGACTGACCACTAGAGGCTCAATGGGACGTTGCTCCCTTTGTGGGGGGGGTCCCAGGTACGTGAGCCTAAGGGGTGGGGTCACTGGTGACCCAGGAGAAAAAAACAAATGGCGTCAGGCAGGCCTTCAGGGCTCTGACCTTTAAGTGGTTAGAGTGGCGTTCGCTGACTGCACTCGTAACCAAGACGGTTGCTAGGCGATTGCCGACGCTAGATGAGTGACATACACTTTTAACGTATGCACACGCCGCTTGCGGCTAACTTCTGTGTCTTGCGCAGTTTAAAACCCCTCAAAACAATTGCTGAAACGAGACAGCGCTCGCGTTACGGCGACGGATCTAAATAGCGAGTTCACTATATCTCGTCACAAATGGTGCTTAAATCCCCAGAGATTGGCTGAAAAGGGTGGGAGGACTGCCCTATAATAATCACTGAATAGCCCTAGTCCTCCAGCTGCAACAGTCAGGGTTCGAATTACGGGGGAGCTAAGGGGAGCTCGGCTCCCCTGAAAAGGACCTGGGCTCCCCTGAAAGCCTACTTTGAGACATTTAGGGGGAGCTCTAAAACACTTTTACATTTTTTGTGTCGCATATAGATTTTGATTTTCTGTACATTAAGGTTCCTGAAATAAATGATGATATTAAAAATGTGTCAATGTTGTGTGTTTATTTGCTCATTACATTACTATTTCCGAACACTATTTTCCGCTGTCTCCTGCTGTGACCATCCATGCGTGGCGGCGCTGCACTGAAATTACCGTATTTTTCGGACCATAAGACGCACTTTTTCCCCCCAGAAGTGGGTGGAAAAAGTCCCCTGCGTCTTATGGTCCGAATATTGCTCTGCTCACGTGCTTTAACCTTCTGGGTTCGAGTGCATTGTACAGCGTACTTTTCGCGTCTATTTCAGTTTATATCTCACTGAAATCTTAATGTAGAATAATGAAAAAACGCTGGCTTCTGTCTTTTCAAAATTACGTTAAATAAAAAAATACATTAAAAAAATCAAACCATGTCACCTTACTTTGTTTTACCTGCATCGGGGGCGTGTAGTACCGCTGTCACCCGAAGATCGCTATTCACATTCTAAATAGCCGCATTAGCGCGTATTCAAATCGCATTCGCATGGTAATTTGCTGAACAACGCAGCGGTGAAACGCGATCTAGATACATCCCCATCAGCGCCATAAAAGGGGGGAGGGATGTGGCCAGGTAAGGATGGTTGACATAAAATATTTTAGGACACTATTTGGTTCAGAATTTTTTTTTCTTCATTTCCCTCCTCTAAAACTAGGTGCGTCTTATGGTCAGGTGCGTCTTATGGTCCAAAAATTACGGTACTACGTTTACGTCACCACTTGAACTTCTCACTGAGTTGGTATTTGAATGTTAGCTTAACTTCAAGTTCAAAACATACTTTATTCGTTTTTTGGAACACTCTGTGGATACTAATAAGAATGTCAAAAAGAAAGCAGCCAAACCTCAGTCAATTTGGATTTACAAAACAAACGAAGAGGAGTGATGACAGTGCAACAGCTACAACTAGCTTGCCGGTGTTACCGCCGCTGCCGCCGCTAAAAGTTGCTGCTAGTGACAGCACCAGCACCGAGGACAGCGAGACTTTGGCGCCAGAAACCACCGCTGCGACCTGCAGCGGACCAGGCGATCATGCAACACCTTTCAACTGGACAACAAAGCAATGGAGTGAGTGGAGAATCAGGAATACATGGCTCTACTCCAAAAATCAGAAGTTAGGATGTACAGTATGCATGGAGGCAAAAAGCCTGCTGCTCGCCGAATGAGCAACGGGAGTACATCTGTCAGAGGAATGGATGAATGGAGAGGTCAGCAGCGAGTCACAGAATAACCTGCGGAAAAAGATTTACAAGCATCGGGACAGTCACCGACCCTCAACATCCTGGGTTACAGGACGGAAAGCAAAGACAGAAGACCCCAGGCCTCTGTGGTCACTTCTGATTTAAGGTAAGAATCATGGAATTACTTACTTGATCTGTGCGTTTGTGAGGATTGGCCCTAATCCTATTTAATATTGATGTATTTTTTTATGATTGTTATGTGAGTTATTCTGTTTTCATCATGATTTGCATGATGTAGGCCTAAGCGCGGTTGATTCAGAACCGTGGACAGAGCTGTTTGCCCTAACACTGACAACACTGACTGACGCTTGCGTTTTGAAGTAAACGGTTTACTAAGTAAACAATAGGTTTACTGTAAACCTATTGTTTTAAATGCCCGAACATGCACCAAAAGCGTTAAAGTCAGTCAGGGAGGATCGGTAAATACGGCTCCCCCGAAAGCCACTTTGTAATTCGAACCCTGGCAACAGTATTATAATGCTACAGGCAGTGTTTCTTAAAAGGATGTACACTATATTGCCAAATGTAATGGGACACCCCTCCAAATAATTGAATTCAGGTGTTCCAATCACTTCCATAGGTACAGGTGTATAAAATCAAATACCTAGGCATGCAGACTGCTTCTACAAACATTTGCAAAAGAATGGGTGACTCATAGGAGCTCAGTGAATTCAAGCGTGGTACCGTGATAGGATGCTACCTGTGCAATAACTCCATTGGTGAAATTTCCTCGCTACTAACTGTTCCATGGTCAACTGTGGTAGGACACGTAAAATCACAGAGCGGGGACAACGCATGCTGAGGTGCACAGTGTGCAGAAGAGAGAAGACAAGAGAGGAACCAAAAACTCCCAAGTAAGGAGGAAAAAACCTCTGGGGGTCCAAAGTCGACTGGCTGCCCCCCCCCCCCCCCCCCCCGGGCCCTAACATTAATGTATACAGGACAGAGTGGACGTGCTTGCTAAATGCTGGGTATAAGATGTGACGACTACAGTAGTACTTAGCAATACGATGTTGTAGTATTTGTCTGAATCTCAAATGCCACCAATGCATAGTCCAAAATAGCAGAGTTTAGTGGAAGAATTTTCAAAATTCCATAGAAATACCATAATAAAAACCAAATCTAGAGTGTGGTCAAACAGATGAGTAGGCCCTACGACATTCTGCATAAAGCCAACAGAATCAAGTTTGGAGACTTTCCTGAGAGGATCGCTATAATTCTCCATATGGATATTAATTGATGTGCATGCATGTGAATAGCCGTCAATATTTGATGGGTCGGATGAAATATCAGAACAGCTGTTTCAGATTTAGTATCAGAATATAGGGTAGCACAAAATTATGGGCAGGTGTTTCAGATTTAGATCCATTATGTAGTTCACTGGTTGCGCATACACAAACCCTCCAGGTAAAATGTTCTGCTGGGTAGGAATTTTATTTTTTTTTCCGAACACCACTCCCACCCATTTTATCAATATTTCCCAATAAAATTGGCCAAGCGGGGGTTTGAACAAAAATATGATGCCATATATCACCATAATACTGCCTAAGGCTAGCCAGCACCCTCCCCCCCTTATCTTTTTCAGCGTCCAAGTTGCTTAAGGTAGGGTGTCTGTGCAAAGCTTACCCAAGTCGAAGAGTCCATCCGTCACTGGCAGAATCCTGTTATCTAATGTATGATATATGTCATTTATGAATAAGTGGGGTTATGCTTCAAAATTAAACTTGAGTCGTCATTTGTTTTTCTACAAAGCCATAGTATTTTGTAAGATTTAGTATAACCAAGGGTTGAACTTAAGAATTTTAGCTACTAGCTAACTGGGCTATTTCAGTAAAAATGTAGTACAACATGTAGTTTTTACTAGTTAGTGGAGTAGTGTTCATTTTATTTGTCTCAGGTAAATACCAGGAACAGGTGTGGCTCATCAGAAGCCAAGTGGGATAGAAAACCTACTGGATAGTAGCTCTCCAGGACCGGAGTTGGAGACCCCTGGGCTATACTGACCCACTGTGATATCATACTATGCCCAGTATCCTGAACAAGAATGCTAGTTCCTTAATTCAAAAGACAAAGAAGTTTTTAAAATTGCTGAAAGTGAAGCGGTTTTTAATGAGATACATTGGTAACATTTTTACACTCGCATCTAAAATTAAATAAAATTCAATTAAAAACAGTGAATATAAATAGATAACATAATTAAGCATAACATTAGGCCTAAGAATTATAGCGGCAAAGAATTTTAAGAGTATGGATATATTTAAAAGGAAAACATGACAATAGGAATGTATAGTGCCCTACGCATCTCTGTTATAACTGCATCCACAAGCTAACAAAAAAGCTTTTCAGGTACATTTTATACCATGTTTTTAACGTGTGACAGTGTAAGTCATTTACTCATTTATTTGCTGTTCCCTGATGTTTTTATCACACGAGTGCTTCAAAGTGGAAAACTGAGCAAAATTATCAAATTGTTAACAGAAAACAGGTTCACACCTGCAAACACGTTCAATATTTACATCCGTTCAATAGCCGATATTCACATAGCAAAAGTAGTACATGAAAACAACGTATTAAATTTTTTTTTTTTTACATAGGTTATTTTACATACGTATGTGCTGTTAATTGCTTGTATGTACTGATGCATAATTTGCATTGTTGTAAATCTTCAGGTATTGTGATTTTAGAGATTGTAGTGAAATTGCAGCTTTGTCACAAAAACGAACAGCAGAACAGATCAAAATGTGAGTGACAGATGAGCGTAGAGAGCGGAAGTGTAAGACCAACTGTGTCTTTGAGTAAATACATAGACAGCTGTCAGCATATGCATAACTGAGTACTCTGAGTACTCAGTAAGTACATCCCAGTAACTTCTCAGGCTTCTGACTTATCCTTCTGCTTCTTGCTCTTCTTAAGGAAGGATGGTGCCTTGAATTTCTTTTTCTTCTTGGAAGGGGATTTGGAGGGGGAGCCCTCTGGGGTGGGGCCAGTGGGCTTGGAGGGAGGCGCGGCTGGGGGTGCTGTGGGTGGGGCAGGCGATGTCTCGTTGGTGGACAGAGCCTTCATGCTCTTCTCCAGTTCCTCCTGCCTCTGGTCCTCCTCCTTGCCATTCTCCAGCGGGGTCTTAGATGACTCCGTGGTTTTATTCAGGTTCACCTCATCTGGTAGCGTGTGATGCAAAAGAAATGAACAAAATCTCCTTGCATACAAGCCCCTTACCATCCACTCAGTGTCTTAGTCTGCAGTTCTCATTATAAGGTTCTGAACAGTCAATGGTTTCTCACTAGTGACACAAGACTAATGAGAACCAGGGGGCTTTTCTACCTGTCAGTACATCAGGACACACAGAAACAGACAGACAGAAGAGAGGTATACAGCTGTGGAGACAGGTGAACAGCTGGTTATGCCAACACTGACAGCATGGACCTGGCAGTTAGTGAGACACAGAACAGTGATCCAGAAAAAGATCAATATAAGATGTAAAAAGACAAAAATTCACATGCTGACCATTTTAAGAGTAGTCTTAATGCCTAATGAGCATTTTCCCTCTTAAACTGCCATTTGACTGTGAAATACGGCTTTCACATCTCCTGATGGCTTAATGCAGTGGTTCCCAAACTGGGGGAGCGCTCCCCTAGGGGGGCGCAGAGGTATTGGGGGGGGGGGTACCAATGGGATAGCCTCAGGGGCAAAATAATCTCTTCACAGACTGGACGATTAAACAAATAAAGCAACGCAACATTACAGTAAATAACAATATATAAACCATTAACTTACGTGTACTATTAGAGCATTTATGTAATTTATTTAAACTTTATTTTACCAGGTAAATTAACTGAAAACCAGTTCTCACTGCTTTACGTGATTTTCGGGAGAAATAGCAGATAATGCATCGGAACTTCCTGGGACACAAACGTCACGTTCTTCAGCCAATAAGGGCAAAGTTGTGTCGTCACGGAGGCAGTTCCAGTTTGTTCAGCCGGCTGAGAGGTGCTGTACCATCTGTCTTAAGTCGTCTTGCTCTTGCAAGGTTTTTGCACCATGTGACATGGTGACGCGTGACGACGTTTTGCAGCACCGGACAATAAAATCTAACCATATCATGAAAAATGAGGTTTAAAATTTTCTACATGAAGTGCAGGGAGACTATCAAATTAATGGGTATGATTTAGTGTTGTTTTGTGCTTTGGTATAGGCTGAAACCTGCGGTTATCATTAAAAACAAAATGTGGTAAATGTAAGACAAACTTTAATTTGTGTACGCCGATGAATATTAACAGGAATGTTAAATCTGCATTTGCATAATTTCAAACTTATGCTGGACTTTTATTTTTAATTGATTGCTCTTTTTTCTCCCACAGTGGTGAAATTGCACCATTTGTATTTTGTAATTGCATTTGTTTCGCTCAATTAGAAAAGGGAGTTGTATTTCAAATAAAGTTTGAATGCGGAGGGGGGCTCAATAATGTTCCTATCTAGAAAAGGGGGGCCCTGCAGAGAAAGTTTGGGCACCACTGGCTTAATGTATGATTGTTAAAATGGATCTGTATCCATTTGGTTTGCTGTGTGCCTCATATTTGCATAATATTAAAAATGCTAATTTCCAAAAGACTGGGTATACACCAATAACAGTATGACTATATAAGCAATAAGCCAATTATCTGCATGCTTTCACTATGAGCCACTATGAGATACAAGGAGCCTCAAATGCACAGACTTGATAGAATGATTTTTGCTCTTTCTTGCAGACATCTTACAGTCCAGCTACATTTCCTTTCTTTGCATGCATGCAGTTCCTCTGTAGGGATCCTCTGTTGCCTGATCTCCTAAGCCTGAGAGTGAGGGAAAAACGGCCAAACACAGCAGAACAGTGATGCTGACCCAACAGGTGATGCAACAGCCTTTTTGCATGCTGGGTCTCACCTGACAAAGGAGGGTTAGTGGGGGAGGGGCACTTTTCTGGGGAGGAGGCAGGGGGGGTCCCCTTCTCATTCACCAGCTCCTCCCCACCTGACACAGAGTCAAGGAGAGAGATACATATAAAATCCCCATGTGCATGGAGCTGGGTAGGAAAGTGAGGGGGTGCAAGTGGAAAGTGAAAGGAATAATGTTTAGACTTTGTAAGTGATGATTAAGGGTGGGGGGTGGCACGGCGGGGCAGTGCTTAGTACTGTCGCCTCACACCTCCAGGACCATCACGGCTCCATATGTGTGGAGTTTGCATGATCTGCCTGTGTCGTCGTGGGGTTTCCTCCAGGTACACCAGTCCCCCCCCCCCACAGTCCGCAAACATGCAGTGTGTGTGAGTGAGAGTGTGCCTTATCTTGGGTTGTCCCCTGCCTTGCATCCACAGCCTCTGGGATAGGCTGCAGACCCCCCCCCCCCCAACACTGAACAGGACAAGCAGTTTCAGTAAATGGACGGATGTATTAGAGGCAGGTGGGGGTTAGTTTTACTCTAATCAAATTCAGAACAGATTTGAATTAAACACCCTTGGGCTCCTCATGCTGCATGTACTTAAAAGGGAATTCCTTCAAAGAAAGTCACACTAGCCCTACAAACCTGGAAGAAATTGGATTACACACCCAGCTGTTTCCCGAAAAAAAAAAACGCTATTCCTCGACATCAGCAGGAGATGCTTCTATTCAGATATTTGATATGTGATATTCACTGTGAATTAATGCCCCTGTTCTACCTTTACCATCACTAATCCTCAGTGTCTCAGGAAATGGTTACTTGGAGTGAACTGAGGAACATATGATAATGGTTGGTTTAAAGGTGTCCAATAGCAAACACCAGGAATACGAAACTACAGAATGTAGCTGGAATTCCCCTTTAAGGCACAATGGGACTCCAGATCCGTGTGAGTAGTGTTTTACTGAGGCCCTAATGCAGTATGTCAGTGTGTAGTTATACTATGGGACATTTGTTGGCCTAACCATCTTGCTCACACTGGATAGTGCATGATGGGTCAATAAAAATGACAGACTTTTGCTAGCAGGCAGACATGGACAGTAAAACACTGTCTTTCATCAGTGCGAACACGACAGGGTTCTGGGTTCGGTTAACGTACCGTCCTCCACGCCGGATTGTTGCTTCCTCTCAACCTCCTGCTTGTACTCCTCCAGCTCTTTATCGGTGAGCTCGTTAACCACGGCGGGTCTCAAGCACTGGAGACTCCCAAATTCTAAATAACACACACACTTGGCTCACAGCGCAAAGCGGTGTTAAACTTGCTTTGTCTAAAGCAGGCACACACATACGAGAAAGATCCTGATAGGTAGCTAAGCTATCGGTCTTATCTCAGGGAGTACAAGCGCAACAAAATTCAGGTTAGAACTCGTAACAAGAATTTCTGTTAGCTAATAGAGAGAGAGAGAGATCTCTGCCAGGATATATAGAAACGGAGAAACTCGTCCGAATCTATCCTGGAAACAACGCGCTATACCTGAGAATCTCGTCAGATATAGGGTTTAAGTTTACTGCAGTTTAAAACGAATGAAACCTAAAATAAAATAACCGAAAATTAAAACAAAAGAAAATAACTACTAATAATAGAAATAAAAAATAATAAGCCCGTATAATCCCGCTTAAATGCCTTCGGACTGCCGTGAGTGCAATTAATCCTCAACTTTGCAACCTGTTCACAGTAGCGCTTATTCAACTGCATGTTCGGTCATAAAAAGTTTAAATTGTGTGCTCACAAAAAGTTTGAACCTTGTGCCCGCGTTCTTCACTATTAATGTAGGAATTATTAGCTCAAATAAATTTTAATATTCTCCACCAATATGTTTGAATTAATTAAAGTTTAATTAATTATTATTTAATGCTGATTATTAATCAATTGTTATGCCGAATGGTCGGCTCCTCCAAACTCAATTGCGGCATCCCTGTGAGTCTGTTAATGTGAGACTTAAATGGGATTCACTAATTACCAGTATCGCTTAGTAACCTGGGTTAGAAGGCTCGCCCAGCGAGCTGCATCACCAGGTAATGTACACGATTGGTAGCGAAGCTTCCCTCACGGCCAATGAGAGAGAGTCTCGCGATGTTTCAGGCGAGTTTGAGGTTCAGAGCGTGTAGCAAGATCACACAGAGGCAGGAACTTAGTGTGAGTACTCAATGACGGAAGCTGAAGTTGTGTAAAAGACATGCATTTATTCCTAACTAACACTACAACTAACATAAGACAGACATTACACCTAACACAAACAACAAACACGAAATAACGGAATAAAACAAACGATGTAATTATGAAAATGCAATGACCGGATTTAAATGAGTAACCTTAAATGGGAAATACTGTTCTGCAAAGCAAGCATAGTTTGTGGAAACACGACCCTAAAGTCTTATAGCAGGTTAAACAGAACAGCTTAAGTTGTTAGAATGAAAGGAAGTTGATTTACTTGGTTGAAGAGTGGGGGGGGGGGGTCTTGGCAGTTGATGGCAGAGCTGCTGAGCTGATGGCACTCAGGAAGGCGCGGCGTTTGGAGCAGTGGAGTGGAGTCCCTTTAGATTCTCTCTCCTGGTGAAGCTTTGTCTTGGGTGCTGTTCTCTGTTCAGCTGGGCCTTCACCGGAGGGCTTCTTGTGGGCTTCTCTCCTCCCGGACTGATGTTCTCCTTCGGGCTGGCGGTTATTCTCTGCGCTGGCTGGCGGTTGTTCTGCTCGCCTTTGTTCTGAGGTGCCAGGATTTTATGCTGTAAAGTTCATGAATAGGGATGACCAGGAATTCGACTCCTGGCCCAATGGCTGGCCATCCATTTGGCGGGCTTTCGGAAGGGGGTCTGTATCAGTCCTTTTGAGATTTATGGCCCGACTGATTCTCCCTTTACTGATGATTTTCATTAAGCTGTTATAACTTTTGATACATCCACTTTTATGGTAATCACTGACCAGATTTGCAATCAGGGGTGATTAACAATCAGTTTGACACCAAACATGCTATACCAGCTTCACAGGTACATACCTCATACCCTCTGTATTAATTGATTAAACAATTAATTATTTTATCTATGTGACTGATTCACATCAGGATACAGGTGTTTTGGGTTGCACCTCAACAGATGTTACACTCTGTGCGGATATTACATCAAATATTCATATTACAAACAGCACATCTTATCCATAGATAGGCGTGGCCGTTAGTTTGTGGTAATATCAATATAAGTTGCACATCTGGAAACAACATATTTTGTTTGGTGTGGCTTATGCCAATTCATCTTCTCCAGAATGGATAAGATACACCTTAATTCAGTTCTTTTAACATAGCATGGTAGAAACAAAGAAACTTGGTGACTGTCCACCAAGATCAGATAAGGACCACAAAGGAATGTTGGAAGAGAAGGGGGGGTTTTTAACAAAGTTAGGACACATTGGTTACACTAATTTTCCAGATTCTTCTGGTATACCATGAGAACATATATACAATGGTAGCTATACCTATCTATTTATTTAAATTAATATGTGTTCAAGTACAAAGGGGTAAATTAGGTGATACTCCGTGAATATGGTTATAAGGGTGGCACACAAAACACTAAGATTGTCTAAGGACACATACAAACATAACGTATCTGTAGATTGAGACTAGTAGTCGTGAGTAAATCAATATACAGGGTATACAAAAGCCAAACTTAAATGAAATTTCCTTTAGGGTGTTCGTCTGTTGGGTGAGTGAGATGTAAGGCAGAGTGTATGTGGAGGGGGGTTGTGTGCCAAGTCAAGGGCAATAAAAGTTGGAGTACTGGCCTCCCTTGTTATCTGTGTGTATGTGTTCGTGTGTGTAACCCCCCTTTGGTGCCTCTCGTACCAGGCTCGGCCTTGTCTCAGGCCACCTGGAATTTAGGCCCTGTGATACGTGCATGTGTGATCCTACACCAAGTTGTGATTAAAAAGCAATGAGGCTGCCGCCCATTATATCTGCTCTAGGGAAATGCACTTCTGCGGCCACTAGGGGAGCTCTCACCTTCGCTAAATAATGTTGCATAGTCTAACAAGCTTTATAATCTGTGTCAATGAGCAGTGCCTTACCGGAAATGCTTTCCCTGGGAATTATTGTAAACATGTATCACGTATTATAGGAGAAATACTTGTAAATGAATTAGATTTATTAACTGGCTCCTGAAATAAGGAATTGTAAATGAACTGACCTTAATGAGTATTAATTAAATTAATTCAGAGACATTGCAGTTCATTCCACATGAAAAGTTACAACTTAAGCTAAATCCGCTTAAATCATTTAGAGCATAGTCATAGTGATCAATGAAACACCTATACACACACACACACACACACATATCCTTATGGGGACCGCTCATTCATTTCTATGGGAAAAATGCTAATGCTAACTTAACCCCTACTCAGCTCTAACCATAAGCATACAGTAAGTAGGCAACCAAAATACAAGAGTTTTTGCATTTTTAGTTTTTTCATTGCAGTCACGGATTTTTATAAAATAGAGTTTTCCCTTATAGGGACCAGGACCAGCTACACCTGTACTATTACACAGGCTACATGTGAAGAATGCGAGACAAAAAAGAAGAGCATTTAGACAGCCAGAGAATGTTAACTGCCAGTTTAATTATATTTATTACAGAGCTTATTGAATTGTTCAGTGAAATAAATCCATCCATCCATCATCCATCCATCTAGCAAACGGGCTGGTAGCCTCTCCTCAGCAGCATATGGCACAAGGTTGGTGCTCACCCTGGACAGGAGGCCAACTCAAATGTAATAGTGAATACTGAAAATAGGACAGTGGTGCAAACAGGAGAGATGATTATTTATTAATTTGTTTGTAATTTGATTAATTAATCACTTAATTCACGTTCCACAGCCACTTGTCCCATGTAGGGTTACAGGTCACTGGAATATAAACCTGAAAATAATGGGCGCAATGCAAGGAGGAACCCAGGAGGGGGTGGCAAACCCATCGCATGGCAGGGAATAACCCAGATGGGGACACCAGCCCTTTAGGAGTGCAGGGAATAAGCAGGGGGCGGTGCCAACCCATCACAGGGCAGGGAAAATGCCAGGAGGGGGGTGCCAACCCATCACAGGGCAGAGAATCTCCCAGGAGGGGGGTGCCAACCTATCACAGGGCAGAGAATCTCCCAGGAGGGGCGGCAGTCCATCACAAGGCATGGCAGTTCATTAGATCACAAAAACCTGCTTTGTCAGTTAGACTGCGAAAGGCATTCCTAAAACTCATTTAAAAATAATGAAAAATACTAGAGTAGCTGGTTGGATACAGAACAACAAATTAGGGTTATGAGCATCTCTCCGGGATCCACCCATCTATCTTCTAACCTCTCATCCTGGTGAGGGCTGTGGGGCCTGGAGCCTATCCCAAACAGGACAGGACACGGGGATGGAGTACACCCTGGACAGGATGCCAGTCATACAGAGGACACATAGACACTAATACAGCCAACTGGACCACATCTACCTCTTCTAAAACATCCATATAGTTTCCTGTCTGTTTCTGACAGCTTTCACCATTTTTCTTTTGCTCCAGTTCTTTGTACTTTTTGAGGTCACAGGTTTTAGTATCAGTACATTTGCAATCTAGAGGAATGTTACCCTCCAACTATGAATTATTGTTTGTGGTCAAAATCACCCCATTTGTGTTAATTTGCACAAATTATAGTATAAATCGATATATTCCAGATCAATTTTTAAAGTGATTTCAGGAAAGGCCTGAAATATCATTATCGACCATCATGTGACCCCAAAAGCCGTTGGAAAGCCAGTAAGAGGCCCATATGATGCTTAGAGCTGAAAAAAGGACAATATGCTGTTTTTGTTAAAAATATCACAGTGCAGTTGTTTTAAAAATAAATCAATGGCTTTGCACAAAATTTTTTATGTGTTTTGTCTAATAAAAACCTGAAGTATCTGAACTTGAACCAATACTGAGCAAAATATCACCACTTACTTTTATGAATGTACGCATTATCTGTGATGTAGAATAAAACACTATGGCTCAAGAAAACAGTCCATTTCTGTATTTTAACAAGATAAATGTTAAAGTAAGAAAAGATGACAAAATATTTCAAACTACATTTTAGAACAGCAAAATCAAATATACTGTATACTGATAAAATTGCAAAAACATAAACATCAGTATATCAAACAAATAACACCAAAATCCCAAAGATGAATGAACACTGAACAATAACTAATCACAAACACTGCAAATGCTCTGCACAAGTGTGACAGAATGCAAGAAATGTAGATGTATGTGGTTTGCTAACATAACATACAAGTAGCACAAAGTGTGGTCGTCTTGCATCTGGTGATCCTGTGCGGGGACGTCATTCACAGAAAGCGTACAAAAATGGATGCTGATTTGTAAGTTGGGGCTTTTCT
Organism: Paramormyrops kingsleyae; assembly: GCF_048594095.1. Classification (NCBI taxonomy): domain Eukaryota; kingdom Metazoa; phylum Chordata; class Actinopteri; order Osteoglossiformes; family Mormyridae; genus Paramormyrops; species Paramormyrops kingsleyae. The sequence goes on along the minus strand of NC_132820.1, from coordinate 22,173,157 downwards.
CCTCTATATGTGGGGAACCCCTGTTCAAACAGATGCAATTAACAGGAAACTTCTTCTAACTTAAGGTGTGAACTGCTTCATCTGAGAAAACTAGACTTAGGAAACAGGGAGCATCAGCGACAAGTCAATGACTGACATCTCATACAGCCATATTGCAAACTAATACACACATAATGAGGATACAACATGAAATGGTCTGGGGGAGGGGGAAACATTTCCACATGTAGGGGGATAGAGGCATTTAATTATTTACAGAAAATTCCGTGTAGCCAGTGTAGGAACCTGAGGTCAGTTTAACACAGATCACTGTCCGTGGTGCTGAAATCTCTACTTGATCGGCTGGTGCTGAATGAATAGGACGGCTGGCCAACATATCTCACTGTGTGATTCCACTGACTGGTACCTTCTAATGCATGGGATTTTTAACAATGAGGAAAATAATTTTAAAAAAAGTTATTACAGGAAACAATATTTACATGCCTGTAGCTTTCATCTCTCACGACAGGAAACCCAAAAACTATTACTTTGTCAGGGATCCGGGGCGCGAGAACGAGGCATGGTGCACAGAAAGGGTGGACGATCCACTGGCGGCTCCAAGAACAAAAAGGGGTTTATTAAATAAAACAGAAAACACTACAAACACAGCAAAAACCAAAAGGACCACGAGGGGTCAAAAACTAAAGGGGATAAATAAAGACTAAATAACAAAAACCTAATACACGTTGAACACTGAAAATCTCAAAACCATCAAACAACGACAATCAACAACACACAATCACAATCAATGAACCACTGGGGAACTGAACAGAAGCAGGAACTAAAATACTAAGGGGTAACGAGACTAACACAGGACAGGTGAGGCTAATTAACAAAGACCAGGGAAACAGGGCACAGGTGAAACTAATAAACTCAAAAGGAACTGATAACAGGGAAACTAAGAACTAACCAAGGAAACAGAAACTAACACTGGGGAATTACAGAACAGATAAAGACACAAGCAGGGGCACAAGGAACACAACCAAATACAACGTCACCAGATACAGGAACTAGAAAAACTCAAATGAAACACTAGGGAGCAAAATACAAAGACAGAGGAGGTGGGACTCAAACACAGGACAGAAGGGTACACACAACTGGATGCTCAACACATTGAGCCATATGACAAGACAGGCAACAGGGGAGAACAAAGACTAACATAAAGAACAGGATGACCAGCGACACCTGCTGGTCAAACGGGGAAGGGACAGAGTGGGACAACAGGAGGGGCTGACCCTGACAGAAATACAGTAAAACCGGTCTAAGTCGACACTCGCGGGACCAGCTTAAAAGTGACGACTTAGAGAATTGAAGAGATAAACCTAAGTCGACACTTCGGCGACTTATGTCTATCTCGCCGTTTTGCCGACTAGTAAATATAACACCATACCTCTACTACACCGCACTATACACGCGAGACTTAAGCCCAGGGAGCGACTAGTGCGATAGGTGGGGATTCCCTTTTTCTACATCGCCGTGGTGACAAGCAGGCGGCGGGAATGCAGCGATTGGGGTGTCGACTTACAGGTAGGAAAATCCATTCATTTGTGTTGTTCGGGATTTAGGTGACGACTAAGGGAATTTGACGACTTACAAGCGGCGATTTACACAAGGAATTTTAAAGGAAACATCATTAGGAAAAATCGGGACTTTTGCTTGAGCGTCGACTTGTGCACATTGACGAGTTACAAGATGGCGACTTAGACCAGTTTTACTGTACATTCATGTTATATCAAGTATATCACATACTCATTTAAAATCACAAAACACACCTGATTTAATCTATATTTTAATTATTTCAATAGTATTGCTTAATTACAGCAGTTAAACATTATCTGTATTACAATGGTACAGAAAAGTTGGGCTTTGGCTTTCCTGAGAGAAGTATGGCCTTGCCAGGATAGATGTCCTGTATGATTTGCGTTCTCTTTCATGCAATTATAGACACGTTTGTATTCATCTTCCTGGAGACCATCCATTCATTTCTGTGGTCAAAACACTTTTTTTAGATTTTTGATTGCAGTCACAGATTTTTTTAAAATTGAGTTTCCCTTTGGGGGACTGAAAAAGCTGGTCTCCACATCGTCAAAATTTCAGGTTTTGTTGCATTGTGGGGACATTTGGTCCCCAAAATTTAATATATACATAATGCGCGCGCACACACACACACAAGTTGGTCTTCTTATCTAAATGGGGACTGTCCATTCATTTCTATGGGAAAAACCCTAATCCCAGTCACGACACACTTAATCCCTACCCACCCCTAACCTTAACCATAAGTAACCAACCCAGATACAAGACTTTTGGCATTTTTACTTTTTTGATTGCATTCACAGATTTTTATAAAACTGACGTTATCCAAATGGGGACCTCAAAAGATGTCCCCAAAAGTAGGGAAATTTCAGGTTTTACTACACTTTGGGGACAGTTTGGTCCTCAAATGTGATCAATGCAAATCCACACACACACACACACACACGTTTGTATTCATTTCTTTGTGTGGACTCTCTATTCGGTTCTACGTGGAAAAACCCGAATCCCAACAATAACAACTTTTACCCCTCCAGCCTAACCTCAACCATAAGTAACTAGAAAAGATACAAGACTTTTGCCCCCCTTACAGCGCCATCCACCTGGCATTTCCCAGCTGGAGGCAAGGCACCGGAGCAGGGCAGTAGTGGGCAAAGTGTCTGATCTCTCCGCAGCTGCCATGGCTTTGCGCGTATAACGTGCATGCTCTGTCCCTCTCTGCAGACGGAGCCCCCACATGCGCAGGTGCAGGTTTGGCATGAAGTGGCTGGCGACCGGCGTGATGTTGCAGACAGGGACAGGATTGTCTCAGTCCGCTCAGCCTCTGCCAAGGCCTTGGCAAGCATGGCCGGCGTCTGCAGCTACATGTGTTGGCACAACCGTTCCGGGTACCGGTGCCCTCAGCGGGGAGGCTTCTGCTCACTCTACCTGGTGGATCCATCGGGTTGCCCCAGGAAGGCACGCTGCCCGACTCCCGGGGTGCACATCCACGCACTGGTGCTCCTGGCTGCCACTGTAGGAAGTCGTTGGGTCGTTGTATAGGAAGTGGTTGTAGTCTTCCAGGGAGGTTAGTTAAGAATATAAGAGGGGGGAGACAAAAAACCCTAAGTACTAATAAGTGGGCAGTGTAAAAGGCCTACCCTTTGCTGTCTGTATTTAAATGCTAGGAGCAGTAGAAACAAAATTCATGATTTGAGGCCTTCATTTCATCAGACTCATGATATTATAGGACTAACAGAAATGTGGTTGAGTGACAATGATGGAGAAGAATATAATATGGATGGTTACATGTTGTTCTGTAGGGACCAGATAAGCAAGAAGGGAGGTGGTGTTGCAGAATATGTAAAAGAAAATTTGCAGGCAAGGGAGCTCACAGATAATAATAAACCTAGAGAAGCTACAGCACCCTCCACAATTATTGGCAGCCCTTGTAAATATTTTTAAAAAGGGTTAGAAAAAAATCTACCTTTTACTAAAATAGCTTCATCTAACACCGAAAAAATTAGAAAAATCCAACCTTTCATTGAAATAAATTTTTTCGAAGAAAAAAAAATCCATCAAGAAATAATTATTTTTAACAAAAATACTTGAGCCATGATTATTGGCACCCCTGCTTTTAATACTTTGTACAACCTCCCTTTGCCAGGATAACAGCACTGAGTCTTTTATAAGGTTGGAGAATACCAAGCCGGGCATCTGAGTCCATTCCTTTTTAGAGAACCTCTCCAGATCAGCACTCTACTCTTCAGCTCAGTCCATAAGTTTACAGTGGGGTTCAGGTCAGGTGACTGAGATGACCATGGCAGAAGCTTGCTTCTATAGTCAGCTAACTATTTTTGTGTTGATTTGGACATGTGCTTAGGATCGTGGTCCTGCTGGAAGATCCAGTGAAGGCCCAGTTTTAGCTTCTAGTGTCAGTATTGTGTATGAGGGCTTGCTGGGATTGCTGCGAGGATTGCTGGGATTGCTGCGAGAGAGTGGTGTTGAGCTGCAGCGATTGTTTGGGATTGTTTTTTGGAGTGTTTTGAGTGTTTGTGTGCTTTACCTGTTTACGTGGGTGGCTGTTTATTTCTATTTATTGTTCTTATTTCGGTCAGCGTGAGTGCTTGTCTGTCCTGTCTGTTAATTAACAGCGCGATTTTTCTGAGCGGCGTTTTTCTGTCCGCGTTTAAACTCCGTAGCAAACACCCGCGGGGCGATAATAACTAATAATATCTAACGTCGGTATCGCTACCCAGCGTCGGAAAAGGACAGTTGCTCCTGAGCTTTGCTCGGTCGCCAGTCGGGGCCGGGAGGACATTTTCCACTTTTTTCCCGCTCCGGCAGTAGCCTGCTGTGAGGGGGTTTTTGTGGTTTTTCGACCTCCCAAGAGCAACTTCGATTTCGCCTTGTTTTTAGTTCATACTTGGTTCAGGCAGAAGTTCTTCTGGTAAGTAGTAGTAAATTTATCAGGTTTAAAATTTTAAATAAAATAATAATTAAGTTCCGTTTTAACACAAGTAATAACTTATTTTAGTGTACTCCGCACGTTACTGCATTTATTGTTACGCAAATTAATCTTTATAGTTAAATACACTATATAAATTTACTGGGCTGGGAGTACGGGGTCATAGTGAGTTAGTTAATTATGGGGCCGGCTCAGTGTTGCGTTTGCAAGATGTTTGCCCTTCTGGACGTTAGTGTCCAGTCGGACTTCATCTGCGAGCGATGTAAGCTAGTGGACTCACTCATGGTCAAGGTTCGCGACCTTGAGGAGCAACTGGCTCGCATCCAATGCAACAGTGAGTTAGATGAGCTAGTTGATACGCCGTTTAGGGAGATGGTGTGTACGCCACTAGCGGGGGGGAGGGAGAATGAAGAGCAGAGAGGTCGAGAGAGCTGGGTGACCGTAGGTCGTAGACGCAGGAAAAGGCGTACACACGTTACAGAGGCGGCATCACCTGAGGTGTCTGTGTCTAACAGGTTTCAGGTGCTTCCAGCTTTAGAGCCGGAAGGGACTGGGGAGGCAGGTGGGCCCTTGGGCACTGAGGAGCCCCCTCCCCCCAGAAAAAGGGAGGTTGTGGTAGTGGGGGATTCAATTATTAGGGGAGTAGACAGTTATGTGTGCACGCGTGATAGAGGGTCCCGTACGGTGTCTTGCCTGCCTGGTGCCCAGGTAGGAGACCTTCCAGATCGTGTGGACAAGCTTTTGGCCCCAGCTGGGGTGGATCCAGTTGTCGTGGTGCATGTTGGCACCAATGACATAGGCAAGGGTAGAAGGGCTGTTCTGCAGGATAAATTTATAGAAGTCGCCAATAAGCTTAGAAGCAGAACGTCCATGGTGGTATTTTCTGAAATACTCCCCGTGCCACGCGCAAGTCAGGCTAAGTTAACTGAGATAAGGAGATTAAATGTGTGGCTAAAAGGATGGTGTAGGAAAGAGGGGTTTAGGTTTATGGGGCACTGGAGGACCTTCTGGAACAGGTGGGACCTGTTCAAGCCGGATGGGTTGCATCTGAACCGGAGGGGAACCAGTGTACTGGAAAGGCGTATTTGTAGAGTAGTTGAGGAATGTTTAAACTAGGGACTGGGGGGGCAGGGAGGTTAGTTAAGTATGTAACTGGGGGGAAACGGAAAGCCCCAAAAAATCATATTATAAGTAGGCACTGTAATAGGCCTACCCTTTGTTGTCTGTATTTAAATGCCAGGAGTATTAGGAATAAAATTCATGATTTAGAGGCTCTTATCTCATCAGACTCTTATGATATTATAGCAATAACTGAAACGTGGTTCAGTGATAAGGATGGACAAGAATATAATATGGATGGTTACACATTGTTCCGTAAAGACCGTATAGGTAAGAAGGGAGGTGGTGTTGCAGTATATGTAAAGGAAAACTTGCAGGCAAGGGAGCTTACTGATATAAGTAAAAGTACGGAAGCTATATGGGTAAAATTAGATGCTACAAACTCAAATAGCCTAATTGTCGGTGTTTGTTACAGAGCACCCAATGTAGCTGCTGAGGAAAGCAGATTGTTATACAGTGATATTAGGATTATGAGCAATAAAAATGATGTGGTAGTTATGGGTGATTTTAATCTACCGGGGATGCAGTGGGACATTGTTGCTGGCTCTTCTGAAAATGAACTTGACATGGTGGAATTAGTACAGGATTGTTTTTTTACTCAGTTTGTTAACACCCCTACCAGGGGAGATGCCATTCTTGATCTTGTTTTGTCTAATAACCAGGACAGGATTGGTAAATTAGATGTTTTAGAACCACTTGACAGTAGCGATCATAACATGGTTAAATTTGAGGTTAAGTTTAGTGCCCGAAGAGCAAAGTCCAAATCAAAAATATATAATGTTAGGAAGGCTAACTTCAATTGTATGAGATTAAAACTAGAAACTGTGAACTGGATGGAGTTAATTAACAAAACTGTTGAAGAGGCATGGGGATTTTTTAAAAGCACATTATTGCAAGTACAAGAGGACTTCATACCTGTTTCTAACAAGAATAAATCAAGGAAATTGCAACCTAGGTGGTTTAATAGGGACATAAAGTATAAAGTAAGGAGGAAAAGGGCTTTGTTCCAGAGATGGAAAATAACTGATGATGACATAATAAAGCAAGAGTATCTAAATCTACAGGCTGAATTAAAAAATGACATTAGACGAGCTAAAAGGAATGTCGAAAGGAAGATCGCATTGGAGGCTAAGGATGACGTTAAAAGTTTCTTCCAGTATTTTAACTCTAAAAGAGCTCTAAAAGCTGAAATCACTAATCTGCAGGATAGTAAGGGTCTTATAATTGAAAACGACATTGACATAGTAAATGAGTTCAATGATAGTTTTGCACGGGTATTCACTGTTGAGGACACTAGTAACTTACCAGTTCTTATTACTAATCCAACATCGTCTATAACTAATATATATATAACTGAAGCTGATGTTTTGCAAAGCCTAGCTAAGCTCAAAATAAATAAATCACAGGGCCCTGATGGCATCTTACCTATAGTGGTAAAAGAGATGCCAACCCTTAACATTACTGTTTCAAAAATCCTTATCTGAAGGTGTGGTACCTTCTGATTGGAAGCATGCCAACATAACGCCCATTTTCAAAAAAGGGGATAGAAGTAATTTGTCAAACTATAGGCCAATCAGTCTAACTTGTATAACTGGTAAAGTTATGGAGGCTATAATCAAAGAGAAAATGGTAGATTACCTGGACTCAAATAACATTTTGAGGGATAGCCAGCATGGATTTAGGAGAGGTAGATCCTGTTTAACAAATCTGTTGGAGTTTTTTGAGGAAGCTACTCAGGAAGTTGATGATAAGAAGGCCTATGATGTCATCTATTTAGATTTCCAAAAGGCTTTTGATGTTGTTCCCCACAAGAGGCTCTCACTTAAACTCAAAGCGACAGGTATTTTAGGAACTGTAGCGACTTGGATTGATAACTGGTTAACGGATAGGAAGCAGCGAGTAGTTATAAGAGGCTCGATGTCACAGTGGGCCTGCGTTCATAGTGGGGTACCGCAGGGTTCAATTTTAGGACCACTTTTGTTCCTTATTTACATAAATGATATAGACACCAATATATACAGTAAACTGGTGAAATTTGCAGATGACACCAAGGTGGGTGGTGTAGCAGATACTGAACTAGCGGCTCAGCAGCTACAGCGGGATCTTAATTTAATTAGTGACTGGGCTGACACCTGGCAGATGAAATTTAACATAGACAAATGTAAGGTACTCCATGTAGGGAGCAGAAATATAAAGTACAGGTATTTTATGGGACCTACTGAAATAAAGGTAGCTGATTATGAGAAAGACCTTGGTGTGTATGTTGATGCTTCCATGTCTCATTCTCGCCAGTGCGGGGAAGCAATAAAAAAGGCCAATAGGATGTTGGGGTATATCTCCAGGTGTGTGGAGTTTAAGTCAAGGGAGGTAATGCTAAGATTATACAATTCCTTGGTGAGACCTCACCTAGAATATTGTGTACAGGTTTGGTCACCATATCTTAAAAAGGACATAGCGGCCTTAGAAAAGGTGCAGCGTAGGGCCACAAGAATGATTCCTGGTCTTAGAGGAATGTCATACGAGGAAAGGTTATTTGAGCTAAATCTGTTCAGCCTCAAGCAAAGGAGACTGAGGGGGGACATGATCCAGGTCTATAAGATTCTAACAGGTTTGGATGCTGTTCAACCGAATAGTTACTTCAGCATTAGTTCAAATACAAGAACTCGTGGCCATAGGTGGAAATTAGCGGGAGAACATTTCAAACTGGATTTAAGGAAGCACTTCTTTACACAGCGTGTAGTCAGAGTATGGAATAGTCTTCCTGATAACGTAGTGCAAGCTGAATCCTTGGGTTCCTTTAAATCAGAGCTAGATAAGATTTTAACAACTCTGAGCTATTAGTTAAGTTCTCCCCAAGCGAGCTCGATGGGCCGAATGGCCTCCTCTCGTTTGTATATTTCTTATGTTCTTATGTTCTTATGAATAAAATACAAAAAAATATCCCTTTGTCCACTGTTGTTGTCCAATCTTGTTGCCCTTACCCTGTTTGTCCCTTTATCCCCTTTCCTGTGAATACTGTTACACTGCAACTCTAGACTGGAGATCATAACAGCATCTTACCTATAGTTTTAAAAGAGATGAGGGATATTATTTAGCTTTGCTATTTCAGAAATCTGTATCTGTTGGTGTGTTACTAATATAACACCCATATTCAAAAAAGGGGATAGAAGTAATCCAACAAACTATAGGCACTTGGAAAAGTAATGGAAGCTATAATCCAAGCCAAAATGGTGGACTACTCTTGGTGTGTATGTTGTTGCTGCCATGTCCCACTCTCGCAAATGTTGGGAAGCAATTAAAAAGGCCAGTAGGATGTTGGGTTACATCTCTAGGTGTGTGGAGTTTAGGTCAAGGTAGGTGAAGCTTAAGATTGTACAATTCCTTGGTAAGACCCCACCTAGAATATTGTGTGCAGGTTTTTTCACCTTACCTTAAAAAGGACATTGCTGCCTTTGAAAGGGTTCAACGTAGGGCTACAAGAATGATTCCCGGTCTTAGTGAAATGTCTTATGAGGAGAGGTTAGCTGAGCTGAATCTGTTCAGCCTCGAGCAAAGGAGACTAAGGGGGGACATGATCCAGGTATGTAAGATTCTGATTCTGATTCTGATGTTTATTTTTTTTCCATTACTGCAATATGTCACTCATGATTATATAACAGAATAGATGAAACCCTGCCTACATCTAGCTTTCTCCCAGGGGATTCACTATCCCAGTGTAATTCAATACAGTCAGTATCTACTGAGATGCTTGATATATTTTCTTTTTCATTGCATTTTTGATGGACATAGAGGACAGTATTTGGCTGAGACAGTATTAGCAGTTTAAATACAGCTCCCCCTCATGACAGTGAAAAAGTCTGCAGGCCATTGCAGAGGTCTTGGATGATGTTCTCATCTATGGAGGTCTTTGGTGGCTGTCGTAACCAGTGTCTCTGCCTAGGCCAGTGGTGGGTCTCATATTGAGGTACAGAGAATGGGTCCTTCCGCCTTGCGGATTCCCTCTTTCCCTGAGCAACAGCTTCCCTCCAAGATGATGGGGGGAGTGCGGTGGACAGAACTGGGGCTTCTTCCCTGTCATGCACTTTCTGGACCACTGGCTGAGGCCGGACACACAGATGAAGTTGCATCCTCAATGTTAGGCCTCTGGAGACCAATTTCTTTAGCTGGCCTGTTGCACAGAAACATTTCTCTTTATTGTAAACTGTAAGATGATTACAGCAACTATTCTGCTGTTATTCAATCAGTGAGAATAATTTACATAGTACCGACCAATTTTTTAAACTTCAATTAACATCAGACTGTCTCAAACTCATGTTAAAAAAAGTTCTGAAATACATACGTTTATATACGGGCTGATGATAATGTTCCACCGCCCCAGCATCCACGTCTCCAGTACAGGTGCCAGCCTGGTTAGAGGGAGGTGATGTGGGTGGAGATTCGTCATCTCCCCAATCAATCACCTCATCCCACTTATTCCAGGCTGCCCAGTACTCATTATCTGTCCAGCTCACGGCTTTTTCCAATCGCCTAGTGCTGAGAGGAGAAACAGGTTTCAGTCAGACAGGTTGCACTACAGCTCACCAGACAACAGTAAAAACCTCTTAAAGAGCAAATACATAAGCCGGTTCTATCTAATAATTGTATTTAATAATAAAACAGTACAATCATCTAAGTTTTATCAATGTAGATGGCCAGAAAATTTTACTGTCACATATATATGTACTTGTTACTGTGGCAGTACACTTGTTAACAATAATGCTAATATACTCACTGCAGCTACAGGATATATATATATATGGGGCATATGGCATACCGAGCATTCTCCGGTATGGTATTAATTCTAGTGCCACCCCCCTCCCCCAGTCAATAAAATGTATTGCTTAATGCCAACAAAGGGAAGGGTGAGTGCACTTGACCTTCTGAACATGATAACTGGTATTTGTTGCATCTTTTTATCACTTCACATAATGTCAAACGTTTAAATGCAGTTTTGGGTGTTTTTAGAAATCCATATTGCTCCCTCTCACGAGAGAGTAAAAACCAGTACAGTATCTCTGTTTGGACCAGTGGTGGGTCTCGTACTCAGGCACAGAGAATGGGTCCTTCCACCCTGTGAATTCCCTCATTCCCTGAGCGACAGGTTCCTTCCACGCTGATGGGGTGACGGTGGTTTCCAGAACTGGGGCTTCTTGTTCCCTGTCATGCACTTGGCTTTGCTGGACCAATTGCTGAGGCTAAGAATGAAGTCGTATCCTCACCGTTAAGCCTCTGGACAGCAGTTTCTTTTGCTGACCTGTTACATAGAAACACTTCTCTTTATAGTAAACTGCAAGATGATTACAGCAACCATTCTGCTGTTATTCAGTCAGTGAGAATCATTTACATAGTACCATACAATTTTCAATCTACATCAGACTCATGGTTCAAATTATGGGGGGTACTGGAGGGTACTGTACCCCCCGATCAAGACCCAGACCCCCCCAAAGAGACAAAAATAGCAGTTTTGGGGGGGGGGGTTAACATTTTTCTTTTGCTGTAAAAAAAAAAAAAAAGATAACCTCACCTTGTAGGAAAAGTTTATGTAAAACAATTTCAGACACCCCTAATGTGGACCGTACCATTTTAACCACCTCGGCGCTAGAAGCAGCCAGTCGGTTGCGTCATTCATTCTCATTGAGTGACCTGTTCATTGTGTTCGTCTGTCATAGTACTGTTTGTCGTGCATTGGTAAATGTGAGTAGCCAGCAGAAGTCTAGCCTGTTGAAAATGTGTTATTTTACAACCTTCATTTATTCGTTTAAGTGTTTCATCTACTAATGCAAGCTGACGTCATTATAAGTTGAATTACTTACCATTGTCCTTCTGAGGCAGATGTTCTGTCGAGTTGAGCTACTTTGTCCAGGTAATCTACTGTAGTGCTAATTGATAGCCTTAATCATAGCTTACCTCGACAAAGTAGCTCAACTCGACAGAACACCGGTACAGTCAACTTTAGTTACATTAACTAGCAAGATGAGCTAAGTTCTCTATTTAAACCAGGCTTATTTGGTGAGGGAAAATCGATCATGGTCATTTTCCAAGGAGATGAACTCCATATGTTTTCGTTCTCATTTTATCACGAATAAATTGTGCCATTCTGAAATTAATTTGCCACTTAGCCTGTGTGGTTTGTTATTAGGCTAATATTAACGCATAAGAAGGTCTAACGTCATGCTCTGAAAAAACATTACTATAAGTGACACCTATAGGGGCAACGTAAAAAAAACTAGCTAACAAATAATAAGCCCTATTATTTGAATTTTAGTGGTATTGATTCTGCATTCCACAATTTCATATATATAGACATTTTAGAAGCTTCATCTGATAGTTTTCAGATACTGTTTTGTTAAATATAGATTAGATTTTATTCACAGACACACTATGAGGAAAAGGAAAGATGGAGACATCAGACACTCTTTTGGTGGTAAAAGAAGAGTAAGTAGGAAATATTAGTGTTATGAGCTACAGAACATTACACTAAAAGTATAGGTTACTTAATGTGTATGAAGGAAAGTGGTGGTCAGCAGAAGGCAGGAGAGGCACAGGAGCAGGGAGATGGCAGGATGAGGACAGTGAGCAGGCAGCAGGGAGATGGCAGGATGAGGACAGTGAGCAGGCAGCAGGGAGATGGCAGGATGAGGACAGTGAGCAGGCAGCAGGGAGATGGCAGGATGAGGACAGTGTGCAGGCAGCAGGGAGATGGCAGGATCAGGACAGTGAGCAGGTAGCAGGGAGATGGCAGGATGAGGACAGTGAGCAGGCAGCAGGGAGATGGCAGGATCAGGACAGTGAGCAGGCAGCAGGGAGATGGCAGGATCAGGACAGTGAGCAGGCAGCAGGGAGATGGCAGGATCAGGACAGTGAGCAGGCAGCAGGGAGATGGCAGGATCAGGACAGTGTGCAGGCAGCAGGGAGATGGCAGGATGAGGACAGTGAGCAGGCAGCAGGGAGATGGCAGGATCAGGACAGTGAGCAGGCAGCAGGGAGATGGCAGGATCAGGACAGTGTGCAGGCAGCAGGGAGATGGCAGGATGATGACAGTGAGCAGGCAGCAGGGAGATGGCAGGATCAGGACAGTGAGCAGGCAGCAGGGAGATGGCAGGATCAGGACAGTGTGCAGGCAGCAGGGAGATGGCAGGATGAGGACAGTGAGCAGGCAGCAGGGAGATGGCAGGATGAGGACAGTGAGCAGGCAGCAGGGAGATGGCAGGATCAGGACAGTGAGCAGGCAGCAGGGAGATGGCAGGATCAGGACAGTGTGCAGGCAGCAGGGAGATGGCAGGATCAGGACAGTGTGCAGGCAGCAGGGAGATGGCAGGATGAGGACAGTGTGCAGGCAGCAGGGAGATGGCAGGATGAGGACAGTGAGCAGGCAGCAGGGAGATGGCAGGATGAGGACAGCGCACAGGACCAAGTGGTGAGTTAGAAATTAGGCTGTACTTTACTACCATTATCTACTGTATCATCAAGGCAGATATTAGCTTAATAGACAAATATTCATTTCTGAAGGCTGTTGGAGCTGGGGGGACTGAGAGGGCAGGAATTACACCAGACTGCTGGACCAGACCAGGCTGTTTGTAAATGTATAGGCTTATTACTTTTACTAGTATACTACTTCTAGGATAATTCCTGAGAGTTAGCAAAACCAAATTCTTTTGGATAGGGATAAGGATAATGAGATCTTCTGTATTGATTCTCATTTTGTCGCATGTCCAGACCATGACCGTGTGTTGCATACATGTTAGTAAACACCCCTAGCGCATCTTGCACTCTTAACATTGATCCTGGTGGCGACTATTCGTATTGACGCGGTAGCGGACCATAATGGTCATAGAAGTGTTATGAAGGCAGTACCCCCCAATTATGGAGGGGTAATTCGCACTCTGGATACAATTACAACACTAGCCATGTAAACGTATTAATTGGGGAATTCATTTATAAAGGCTTCGTGTGACCGAAAAAGATGCCAAACATTCATAGGCACATTTGTAAGAGGGTTTTGGGATTTATAAAGAAAAACGTATGCTGAAAACAACTCGCACGTTTTGTGAACGAGGCTGAAAGGGATGCAGTTTCGACAGAATCCTGTAGAGGGCACTGTGTATGCTAAATTGAAGGCTCCAGGAATGTTGTCGGCATTTCATTTCATTTCATGGTCACACGGCCATTGGCTCTGAAATTAAACTGTTCTTTTAAATAGAATTGCCACTGCCACTGAGCATCTCCTCTACAAGCAAACACTGGGGTGCCACCAAGACCAGCAGGCTGCTGGTGGCTCTGGGATGCAACCACTACTGAGGACAGATGAGGGAGCCACTAATGATGGCTTGAAGACATATCAGTGTCAGAATGACATGACATGGCTTGTTTGTTGAACCTTGGCCAGGAATTTGAGAGCACACAGATCCAAGGATGGGGCACATATATGAAACAGAGGTACACCTGTGCAGATTTTGCCTAGGGGCACTGAAATGACCCAAACATGAAGCTCAGCTTTCCAGGTGCTGAGGGGAAATAGTTTCAGAAAACTTTTATTCTAGGCACAAACTTCTGTGGAGGCAGGACGAGTCACCAGCTTCTCACTTCAGTTATTTACACGTAATGTTCATCTATCAAAGGTAAGACACGTTGTTTGAGATAAATGTAGAACTACAGGATAAATTTACAGTTATACCGCCAGGTGTTTTCATAACAGCTTGCTTATAGTAACATTATCACTAGCAACCATTTCACTCGTTTGACGAGAGAGAACTGACAGACTTTTGTCTCTCATACGTTCCCTGTAATTATGCGCTAAATAATGAATTGTCATGACCGTTATTTGATAATGTGTGTGGTTTTTATGTTGTTGTATGATAAAATCTTGTCGGCACGGTATTGACAGTAATTTTGTGTCACCAATTAGCTAGCATCGCTCACTTGGTAAGAGGCTGAAGCTAGGTTTGCCGCATAGCCTATGTGTCCATGGCTTGTATAGTTTTTTGTCATAACGTTAAAAATTCTTGTCAGTCCGTTTCTGACAAACTTGTGTTGATCAGTGACCTGAGCATCGCTCACATGGTAGACTATTATCTGTCTGAACAATTATAAATTGCACTGACCAGAAAAGCTTGAGTGTTGATAGCATCACAGGCAGAACCATAAATGATTTTTGGTAACATTTTTTTTTGTTTTAGTCATTTTTAAACACATTGACAATGCATTATAATGCATTCATAAAGCATTATAAACATGGCTATATTTCTAAAAGGGCATAACAAATTGCCATGTTTATTATGCACTATGACTGCCTTATGAAGCTCTCATCTATAATGCACTATAGATACCTTTGTAATACAGTACAATAGCTGTATTATTCCGAGCATCATAATGCATTATGAAGGTATCTATAGTGCATTCCAGATGAGACCTTCATAAATTATTCATAATGCATAATACACATGGGTATAATGTGTTATGCCTTTTGATAAATAATTATAGCCATGTTTCTAATACTTTATGGATTCATTATTATTAGTTATGAATGTGTTTATAAATTGCTAAAGCAATGGCCTTAAGTAGTGTTACCTGATTTTTGGTTACAAACGTAACATTTTTTGCTGAGGGGCTCTCTAACCCCAAAATGGCCTTAGATGAATTTGCAGAGACAGAATTCTTCCAGAAGGAGCGGGAGGCTGCCAAGAAACGGGTGGAGAAGAAGATGGAGAAAAAGAGGAAAAGGCCAGACTCACGACAAGCAGATTCTGCCGCATGAACCTGAAACAGGGACCAAACAGCTAGCCTGCACAACCACACCGGCTTCCCTGGAATGGCAGGGAAATGCACTTACTGCCCATCTAAAGTGAACCGGAATGAGTTTCAGGCGTCTCCTTTGTTTAAGGCAGAGTGATAAAGATGGGTAAACTTAATAATATTAATTTAGTCATTTTAATGTAATATTTGAATGCAGGCCTTAAATGATCCATATTATTTCAATAAGGCCTCCCTTTAGGGGTATAGTCCATGCTTTTACGTTTGTGTAAAACAAACCTAACAAAGGACGCGGCCGCATGACCCTGCGGCGCCGAACAAAGAAGCACTGTGGGACATACGGCGGCGTCCGAAACAGACTGAGGAAACGAGCACATCGCCCGCCACTGCCCAGAGTCCCATTCACAAACATCCAGTCTAAACTAGGTGACCTAAGAGCGAGGTTGGGGTTCCAGCGCGATGCAAGAAACTGCAATATATCATGTTTCACGGAAACGTGGCTGACCCCCCTGGTACTGGATCTAGTGGTGACTCCGTCAGACTCTTTCTCTCTTTTTCCTGTTTCATAACTGCTTGCTGTTGGTCATTTAGTACTTGCTCTTTGTCTATGAAACTATGTCAAAAATAAAAAGGATATTTAATTGAAATATTACACGCTGATTTTTTTCCTGGTTAAATAAAATCGATACAGCAGATTCTTTTCTACACACACGACTGCTTTTTTTGTAACTTAATTATGCCATCTAACACGATAGGTTCTCTGTCATAAGAATATTCCAATATGTTGGTTGAGATTATTTAAGCGGTACATCAACAATCCTTGTGGGGGAAATTAATGATAATTAAACTTTGACAAACAAGGGCATAGCTGAAAAATCAGTACACTGCTAGTGAGTTACTGGCAATATAGCATAGAAATTTACTAGTCAGCTGTGCTAAGAATCAGCTAAACTGAAATGGAAGGCTTGTAGTATAAGGGGAAAGGTGAAGGAGAATGTTTTATGTGTTTTAAGTTGATTAAGCACGGAGGAGCACTTCTCTTTCTCACATAGTAAAGGTTCATTCTCTCTTCAAATGATTGCTTGCAAATTTAAGGATCTAGGAAATTAGCTTATATAATATAATATTATAATATAAATATTATATATATATATACACTCACCTAAAGGATTATTAGGAACACCATACTAATACGGTGTTTGACCCCCTTTCACCTTCAGAACTGCCTTAATTCTTCGTGGCATTGATTCAACAAGGTGCTGAAAGCATTCTTTAGAAATGTTGGCCCATATTGATAGGATAGCATCTTGCAGTTGATGGAGATTTGTGGGATGCACATCCAGGGCACGAAGCTCCCGTTCCACCACATCCCAAAGATGCTCTATTGGGTTGAGATCTGGTGACTGTGGGGGCCATTTTAGTACAGTGAACTCATTGTCATGTTCAAGAAACCAATTTGAAATGATTCGAGCTTTGTGACATGGTGCATTATCCTGCTGGAAGTAGCCATCAGAGGATGGGTACATGGTGGTCATAAAGGGATGGACATGGTCAGAAACAATGCTCAGGTAGGCCGTGGCATTTAAACGATGCCCAATTGGTTAAATAAAATCGATACAGCAGATTCTTTTCTACACACACGACTGCTTTTTTTGTAACTTAATTATGCCATCTAACACGATAGGTTCTCTGTCATAAGAATATTCCAATATGTTGGTTGAGATTATTTAAGCGGTACATCAACAATCCTTGTGGGGGAAATTAATGATAATTAAACTTTGACAAACAAGGGCATAGCTGAAAAATCAGTACACTGCTAGTGAGTTACTGGCAATATAGCATAGAAATTTACTAGTCAGCTGTGCTAAGAATCAGCTAAACTGAAATGGAAGGCTTGTAGTATAAGGGGAAAGGTGAAGGAGAATGTTTTATGTGTTTTAAGTTGATTAAGCACGGAGGAGCACTTCTCTTTCTCACATAGTAAAGGTTCATTCTCTCTTCAAATGATTGCTTGCAAATTTAAGGATCTAGGAAATTAGCTTATATAATATAATATTATAATATAAATATTATATATATATATACACTCACCTAAAGGATTATTAGGAACACCATACTAATACGGTGTTTGACCCCCTTTCACCTTCAGAACTGCCTTAATTCTACGTGGCATTGATTCAACAAGGTGCTGAAAGCATTCTTTAGAAATGTTGGCCCATATTGATAGGATAGCATCTTGCAGTTGATGGAGATTTGTGGGATGCACATCCAGGGCACGAAGCTCCCGTTCCACCACATCCCAAAGATGCTCTATTGGGTTGAGATCTGGTGACTGTGGGGGCCATTTTAGTACAGTGAACTCATTGTCATGTTCAAGAAACCAATTTGAAATGATTCGAGCTTTGTGACATGGTGCATTATCCTGCTGGAAGTAGCCATCAGAGGATGGGTACATGGTGGTCATAAAGGGATGGACATGGTCAGAAACAATGCTCAGGTAGGCCGTGGCATTTAAACGATGCCCAATTGGCACTAAGGGGCCTAAAGTGTGCCAAGAAAACATCCCCCACACCATTACACCACCACCACCAGCCTGCACAGTGATAACAAGGCATGATGGATCCATGTTCTCATTCTGTTTACGCCAAATTCTGACTCTACCATTTGAATGTCTCAACAGAAATCGAGACTCATCAGACCAGGCAACATTTTTCCAGTCTTCAACTGTCCAGTTTTGGTGAGCTCGTGCAAATTGTAGCCTCTTTTTCCTATTTGTTGTGGAGATGAGTGGTACCCAGTGGGGTCTTCTGCTGTTGTAGCCCATCCGCCTCAAGGTTGTGCGTGTTGTGGCTTCACAAATGCTTTGCTGTATACCTCGGTTGTGACGAGTGGTTATTTCAGTCAAAGTTGCTCTTCTATCAGCTTGAATCAGTCGGCCCATTCTCCTCTGACCTCTAGCATCAACAAGGCATTTTCGCCCACAGGACTGCCGCATACTGGATGTTTTTCCCTTTGCACACCATTCTTTGTAAACCCTAGAAATGGTTGTGCGTGAAAATCCCAGTAACTGAGCAGATTGTGAAATACTCAGACCGGCCCGTCTGGCACCAACAACCATGCCACGCTCAAAATTGCTTAAATCACCTTTCTTTCCCATTCTGACATTCAGTTTGGAGTTCAGGAGATTGTCTTGACCAGGACCACACCCCTAAATGCATTGAAGCAACTGCCATGTGATTGGTTGATTAGATAATTGCATTAATGAGAAATTGAACAGGTGTTCCTAATAATCCTTTAGGTGAGTGTATATATATATATATATATATATATAATATACAGCTGCAGACTCTTAATGCCACTCTCAGGCCCCTTCCGTTTGGTGGACGTATGTGCGGAAAACAAAGAAAGATGTACTTTATCAGTTTCACAAGTTTTCAAAGTAGAGTTGGATGGCACCTTTAACCTTAAAGGCTTGTTTTTGCGGCAGAATGGTCATGCAATTTAGGTTTAACACCAAAAACATGTCCCTGTGCTTGCATCATTTAATGAATTGCCCCTCTATGTTTTTTGCATTGCACTTGAGAACTGAAGAAACCTTTAATTCAATGGCAAGTCCACTACAATTCTCTACATGTACATGAGTTTAACCAATCATTATTTAAGCTAATCAAATTTTGTTTCAAACTTCACAATGTTTTAAATAACCACACAGACACAAACCAAATGCAAAATAATCCACATTTATTTATATCTTAGTCCTATTTAATTCTATGTTATCTTACGTTATACAATCTTATCTTAACCTCATCTTAACTTACTCTATATTAGTCTTATCTTATTCTATGTTACCTTATGTTATACAAAATCTTATCTTAACCTATATTAGTCTTATCTTATTCTAATCTTATGTCATACAAACTTAGGATAAGTTAAGGTTAAACTATCTTAATCTTATCTTATCCTAAGTACTTGTGAGATCTCTCACCTAATTATTTACAGGTTCTATGAAAAACTATTTACATCACACAGATAGCCCATCTCCACAGCCAACTCCAGGACCCCGGGGATGGCACTGAGCTGGTCCAGCGCATCATTAGGAAATATCACCTCAGCTTCATCATCCCAATTGTCAACATACGTGTAGTGAGCCTCTAGGTTTTGGTCCCTCCCCTGCTTGCAGATGGAAATTGCATTTAGAAACTCACTCCAAAACTGAATACACCAATGGTAAGTAAAGCACTTGGCCTCATAGGTCATTTTAGGGTAGTTGCTAAGATAATAGTTATGCAACTTATTGAATCTTTCCATTTTTTCAAAAACAACGGAAGGGGACATAAATGGGGGTGTCGGACCCGTAACCAGCTGAGATGAGGGGTGCGCTGGAACCTGATACGGAGGGGTGGGATGAACCATGTCCAGAGCTGAAGATGGATGTGGGGCTGGGCTTACAGGTGAGACTACGTGTGGTGACGGAGGAGGAGAGTCTGTAAAAAAAGATGGAGATGGAGAGGAGACAAAAGAGGATGGGATGGGTGACGGAACTAAGAAAGAAGTGGAGGAGAAGGTGTTGGAGCACGGCGTCTCCACCGGGTTCGTGGATGAGAAGAGATTCACAGCTGACACGGGGAGAAGTTGCAAATCACCGGTTTATTGTCTGACAGATTGCAATCCGGGAGCGGCCGTCTGACATACATTCAGCATGTACAGGAGGAGGCTCTGCCATATGTATCAGCTGTATCCCTTTTAAAGCCCTTTGGGCATCTCCCCCCCCTTTCTCAGTACCTTCCCTCTACTTGACAACCACATGTGTGACTCTAGCCGGCTCGTAGTTGTCCTTCTGGAAGGCTAAAAGATAAGTAGGGGCCGCTGATATTCTCTGTCGCCCCCCCTATCTGTTCCGATTAGGTAGCCTTGCCTTGCCGGCGCGCCAGTCAGTTGTTGTTTCAGTTAACTGCATTTTTTAGAATGAACCCCCCCCCCTTTTCATCATGCCCTGCTTTAAGCTATATTCTCTTTTTCCTCTATTCATTGTATGTTCTTTATAATTCTATTTAATCCCACAAAGGCCGGTGAGCAGGGCTCAGGCTCAGGCTCTGACACTGATGGAGTGCGACACAGGATGGTTGCAACCTCGTCGTCACTCTGGGTGAGATCCTCACACGGGATCTTCTCACCCACTTGGGTTGAGTCAAAGGGGTTTGCCAATTTGCTGTTACTGAAGCGTACTAGATTCTGTAAATTTTTTGTAAATGGCCCCTTTTGTTTCTTACACCAATTTCTACGTCCTGACCGGCCTCCCGCCGAATGAATTCCGGGTCGCTGCTCGTGCGGTCGACCGGCTGGTTAGAGGAGCGACGTGTGTATCGTATTTTATCGTTCTTGTTGGTTTGTTTTTGTTTTTCTGCGTGCTTCGGTACAGTCTTGCACAAACTGCTTTGCACTTTTAACGGAGCTGCTTCTTTTTTTGAGTTTCTCTCTTATTTTTCCATACTTTTTTCCTCAATACTCACGGAGCGCTCTAGACGCGCTCACTTTGCGCTGTCTCTTTGTTCTAATCACGCTCACGTTACGTGGCTGCTTGTTACTCCGGACACAATTTTTATTTATTTATTCTTTTAATTATTATTTTATTTATTATTATTATTCCCGGAACATACCCCAGCATGAATATCTGTGAGATTTGTGCATTTTTTTGGACAATTGCATGTACGCATTGGCTGCTTATCTGTGAGTGTGCGTCTTTTACTGGACACAACCCTCCCGACGGATCGCGGCTCATCTAGCACAGAGATCGCTTAATTCAGCTTGGACTACAGACTCAACACTCCACAGACACGGTCAGCTTTCCAGAGGAAATTCTCCGCGTGAACTCCTCCAGCCAGCATAAATTCACACACAAAAAGGTAACCAGAAGAGGGAAGAAAAAGGGTGGCGTTAAAGCCAGGCTTAAAAGGGAGACCTTTAAACAGCGAGCGCTTCCGTCCATCATCCTGGCTAACGTTCGCTCTCTCCGCAAAAAAACGGATGAGCTGCAAGCTAGCGTTAACCATATGCATGAATACAGAACTGCTTCTATCCTGGCATTTACGGAAACATGGTTAAATGAGAGCGACAACGATGACATGCTACACATTGATGGCTTCACCCCCCCGGTACGTCTGGACCGCGTCAGTGTGCTCTCCGGTAAACATCATGGAGGAGGCGTGTGTCTCTATATTAATTCACGCTGGTGCTCCACAGACATCGAGCTCCTGGCCCTTTCTATCTCCCCAGAGAATTTCCACAACTTTTCCTCATTTTGGTCTACATCCACCCCAAAGCCAATGCCGCCACTGCTACGGAGCACATCATCAACACTCTAAATAAATTTGAACAGTTATCACCGGACTCCCCCAAACTCGTTTTGGGAGATTTCAATCACTGTTCGCTTGACAAGTCCCTCAAAGGATTCCATCAGTACGTCACATGTACCACCCGCATGGGGAAGATTCTGGACAAATGCTATGGTTCAGTCCAGGATGCATACAGATCTCTTCCCCTCCCCCCTCTCAGCTTGGCTGATCGTCATACAATCCTGCTCGCCCCAGCATACACGCCAATCATCAAAAGGGCAAAGAAGGTTGTTACAAACATCAAACAGTGGACAGCAGAAAGCAGAAAGCATCCAAACCCTACAAGGATGCTTTGAATCTACAGACTGGGACAATCTTCTTTCTTCCAACAATATACATGAGCAGGTAGACACAGTCTCATCATACATCTCCTTCTGCGTTGACAATATCATCCCATCAAAAACAGTCACCATCTTTGCCAACAATAAACCTTGGATCACCAAAGAGCTCAAGGAAATACTAAACAAAAAGAAAAGGATTTTCTTTACTGGCTCTGAATCAGACAAGAAGGAAATCAACAGAGAAGTCAAACTAGCAATTAAAATGGCAAAACTGAAATACAAAGACAAAGTGGAGCAGAATTTTTCAGAGGGGAACCTCCGCTCTGCTTGGCAGGGACTGAAAACCATGGCCACTGTGAACACAGCTGTCTCCAGTCCCAGAACCATCCACGTTGAGGGCAGCAGCGACACATCACTCCCTGATGACCTCAACTCCTTTTACACCAGGTTTGAGTCAGACAACTCCACTCAGCTCCAGAGTTTAAGATCCTCACTTAAATCAGACAACTCCGCACTCATCTTCAACACTCTGGACGTAGTGAATGCCCTTAAGATGACTAGAGAGAGAAGTGCACCCGGCCCAGACCACATCTGCAGTCGAGTCCTGCGGCACTGTGCTCAGCAACTAGGTGGCGTATTCCGGACCTTGTTCCAGAACTCTATGGACAGCGGCATAGTACCCCGCCTCTGGAAACATTCCACAGTCATCCCCATTCCTAAAAAAAGTATAACCAAAGTTCTGAATGATCTTCGGCCCGTGGCTCTCACCTCTCTAGTGATGAAAGCCATGGAAAGGGTCGTAAAACACCACATCATCAGAACAACTAACCCCTATATGGACCCGCTTCAGTTTGCATATCGCACAGACAGAGGTGTTGACGACGCAAAATCATTCATTATAGACACCATGCATAAACATCTGGAGCAGCCTAACTCATCAGTTAGACTCTTGTTTGCCGACTTTTCCTCAGCATTCAACACTCTGCAACCCCACATCCTGGCTACTAAACTCTCCCTCAACTTTCATCTGGACAACCAGTTAATCCTGTGGATATTGGACTTTCTGACCAACAGATCACAGAGGTAAACAATACTCTCTCTGACCTCCGTTATACCTCTACCGGGTCACCACAAGGATGCGTGCTGTCTCCTCTGCTCTTCATCTTATACACGGATGACTGCAGAAACACACAGCCCAACTGCCATCTGGTGAAGTACGCTGATGACTCCATCCTCCTGACTCTGCTGTCAGGCCCCTCACACAACCATGGTCACGCTCTGCAGAAGTTTGTGGGCTGGTGTGACACCTCATGTCTGGAACTAAACGTGACTTACTCCAACAAGCAGAGAGACCTGGCTGCAGCAGTTACCACCTTCATCCATGGTAAACCAGTAGAGCTAGTCCAGGAGTATAAATATCTGGCCACCATCTTTGACCATCTGCTGAAATTCTCCTCCAACACAGAGGAGATTCTTAGGAAGTGTCATCAGCGGCAATACCTCCTTAGGAAGCTCAATTCCTTTGGAGTCAGGAAAGACATTTTACGGTCCTTTTACTACTCCTTCATAGAGAATGTCATCTCATTCTCCATCATCTGCTGGTTCCATTCCACCAGCATGCAGCACAGAAATCAGCTACAGAGCACTGTCAGCATGTGCTCTAAGATTATTGGTCTGCCCTTGAGATCCATATCACACATCTGCGACCAGCAGACACACAGGCTAGCACTCAAAATCATTAAAGACCCATCACACCCGCTGAACTCTGCCTTTGAGTGGCTCCCCTCCAAACGTCGGCTCCGATGTCCCGGTTGCAGGACACAGAGGAGGAGGGCCACCTTTGTTCCTAAAGCTGTCCTTCTTTTGAATTCCTGACACCCCCCCAAACCCACCATTATCACCTCACACTCCCACCTCCCCTCCCCCTACAATCCAGACCTCCTCTGATCTCTCATCTCATCTCTCTTTTTTTTTCCCACTTTCATCATCATGCATCTTATTGCCTCTGTACTTTAAGCTTTATTTATTTTGTTCATAGTTCATTATGTGTGTGTGTCATCTGTTGTGTTACTACTGTTATTTGTGTGCGTTGCTCCTCTGTGCCTTTTAAATTGCCCCTCGGGGACAAATAAAGTTTTTTGAATTGAATTGAATTGAATTGTATTTCTACGGCGTCCTGAGCCCTGCTGACCCCTGCTGGTTGCCACCGGGGAGGGAGTAGACGCAGTGGCGGCAGACACGGTGATGGAGCTGGGTGCCGCCGGCCCAGTGCGGCATTTCCTCCGACGGCCTCCACCACTGGTGCTGGTTCGTCCTTTGGGGTTAAGGTCACATTCGATCTTCCTTCTTCCTCATACTTTTTCTACCTCCAGCTGAGGTCCATGCTTAGGGCCTGTAATATCTCTTTTTCCTTGCTTCTTCCTCTTCACCCGCTGTGCAGATTTGCTCTGTCCTTTCACCTGTTTCTCCTGATCGTGCCATTCCCACTGTCTGGAAGTCTCCTGATCGTGCCATTCCCACTGTCTGGAAGTCTCCTGATCGTGCCATTCCCACTGTCTGGAAGTCTCCTGATCGTGCCATTCCCACTGTCTGGAAGTCTCCTGATCGTGCCATTCCCACTGTTTGGAAGTCCACCTTCCTTGATCTGCTTCTGCTGGAACTCTCTGCAGCCTGGATTAACAACTCGTCTGGTTCTACGATCCAGAGCTGGCTCCATGACGTGCAGCTGGTAAAGGACTGGCTGTGGGTCACGTCCTGAGGCCGTATTCCTTGTTTTTTGTTTTGATTTTTACTTTCCTAATTTTGACATTTCTTACTGATTTAAGTATGTTATTTCTTTTCTCCTCAGTTTTTAGCTGCAC
This sequence comes from Paramormyrops kingsleyae, assembly GCF_048594095.1. Lineage (NCBI taxonomy): Eukaryota > Metazoa > Chordata > Actinopteri > Osteoglossiformes > Mormyridae > Paramormyrops > Paramormyrops kingsleyae. The sequence continues at coordinate 22,148,202 of NC_132820.1, read as the reverse complement.
TCTTTGGGGCTGGGTGCTGCCGGTGACCACTGTTGGTCCTTTGTCTCTTTTCCTTTGAGGTGCTGTCTCAGAGTGTATTGGGGGGGGGGGGGGGGTCGAGTGTGTTTTGTTCTGTTCCGTCTTGTTCTTTGTTATAAAATCTCCAATTAAAATTTGATCACAAAAAAAAAAAGAAAAAGCAGAAATCCTAGTTTTGATAACTTGAGAGTGAAGATGCAATCCCTAATACTAATAATGCAATTTAAGGAAATTGAAAGATATATAAATGATTTTACTTAATAGTCAGTTCCTGATGTCAGCATTTGGATTGAGCAGGCTGCTATATTTGGTGCACATGAACCTTTCCAGCGTTGTTTTTCGCTGTTGATCTGCATATCAGGGAATCTGTGCACTAACTGTCGTGTTTTTATAGGTCAAGTTCCCCTGTTGAAACGCAGGCGGCCCAATTCAAGACCAGCGCATAAGTCTCCCAAGCCTATATTTCCTGTATCCAATAAGATGGCAGAATTTTTCTCAATGTGCAATACTGACTGCCAAGTGTGATATCTGTGATGTAGTTTTGTTGTAGAGTGACATAAGGATTCAGTTTAATTAAATGTGCTGTCCCCTGTCTTTTTAATCCCAAAGGACGAACCAGTACCAGTAGTGGAGGCCGTCAGAGGAAATGCCGCACTGGGCCGCCGGCACCCAGCTCCATGACCATGTCTGCCGCCACTGCGTCTACTCCCACCCCGGTGGCAACCAGCAGGGGTCAGCAGGGCTCAGGACGCCGTAGAAATACAGCGGGAGGCTGGTCAGGACGTGGAAAGAGGTGTAAAAAACAAAAGGGACCATTTACAAAAAATTTACAGAGTCTACTACGCTTCCGTAACAGCAAATTGGTAAACCCCTTCAACTCAACCTAGGTGGGTGAGAAGATCCCGTGTGAGGATCTCACCCAGAGTGACGACGAGGTTGCAACCATCCTTCACTGAGCTCTCATCGGAGGCGGACGCACTTCTCTCCCTCTCCCTCCCCTTATCTTCCCTGCTTTGCTTCTCTCGTCTCGTCTAGTCTACTGTCTTACTGTCTATACTTGAGAGACTCTCTCAGCCCTGCTCTTCAAAACTAAGGAAATTATGGATTTGATCAACTGGTCTCTCAACGCAATTGACACCATCTTCTCGACGAGAAGCCCAGGTTCAGGGGAACCTGACTGTTCTGCAGGAACATACGCAGCTGGCTACACGATGGACGGACGGGAGAAGTGGAGGGTCGTGTGTCTGGCAGCTCTTTCCGTGGAGGACATCGAAGACATTTACCTATTCGGAACCATGATTACAGGTCTGATGCTGATTGGATTAGGCATTGCCCTGACTTATCGGAAATTGAAGAAAACGGTGACAGCCGCTCAAAGCCCAACTAGGCTGGCCGGGATGATTGACGGACTTGGCAGAGCTGTTGGCGCCCAGACTATGGCTATAGATCGCAAACTGGATAACATCACTGTGTCTAACGACCGCAGATTTAATAACATCACCGTGACTATGGACCGCAGATTTGATAACATCATGGAGAGGCTCACGGCTCTGCAAAGGATTTTGGATGGCGGAGACCAGCATGGACATTAGAGGAACTGCGAAATTACAGTTACTCGCCTGAAAACCCAAACAACCCCATTCTATCTGCTTTTGGCTCCCCCCTAATCAGCACGGGCCTTGGCCAAGGCCTCTGCTGAGCTCAACAACTCCCCCTGAAGAACAAGGCAGTGAGACTCTCTTGCATTCCTCTCCCCCAACCACAAGGACACCCTACCCCCATCCCACGCCTTCGCCGCTTCATACCCCCAGCGTGAACGAACGGGTCCTTGTACAGCGCCGTTTGGCTGCAGGAACGGACGGCTGTTTGTCTATGCTGGACTACCTCCACCTCCCCATTCCCCTCCCCTGTTGCAAGTCTCGACTTTAGTGTTGTGAGATGTGGTGACTATGTGCTTATTGCTGAGGTGTTTTTTTTTTTCTGTTCCTATATTGTACTTCCTACTGGAGTACAGTCTGGGGGCTGTTTTTTTTATTCACCTCCACTCTCCTCACGTAATCTGTTTCTCTGAGTTTTCCTACAGTCCGCTGTCTTCCTGACCTGTCTGCCCCCCTATAATGTTTGTGTATGTATGGTCGGGTTGATGGCCTGCTTTTCGCTGGTACTTGTGACTAGTGACATGGTGAATTGCAACAGCAAAAAAGGGAATCAATCAATCAATCAATCAATCAATCCTGTGTCGCACTCCATCAGTGTCAGAACCTGAGCCCTGCTCACCCGCCTTCTCCTCCACTTCTTAGTTCCGTCACCAGTCCCATCCTCTTTTGTCTCCTCTCCATCTCCATCTTTTTTTACACTCTCCTCCTCCGTCACTACGCATACTCTCACCTGTAAGTCCAGCCCCACATCCATCTTCAGCTCCAGCCCACCTCTCTGTATCAGGTTCCAGCACAGGCTGCAGCCCCCTCATCTCAGCTGGTTACGGGTCCGACACCCCCATTTATGTCCCCTACTGTTGTTTTTGAAAAAATGGAAAGATTCAATAAGTTGCATGACTATTATCTAAGCAATTGCCCTAAAATGACCTATGAGGCCAAGTGTTTTACTTATCACTGGTGTATTCAGTTTTGGAATGAATTTTTAAATGCAATTTACATCTGCAAGTAGGGGAGGACTCAAAACTCAGAGGCTCACTACTCGTATGGTGAGAATTGGGTTGATGAAGTTGAGGTGATATTTCCTAGTGATGCGCTGGACCAGCTGAGTGCCATCCCCAGGGTCCTAGAGATGGCTGTGGAGATGGGCTATCTGTGTGATGTAAATGGTTTTTCATAGAACCTGCAAATAATTAGGTGAGAGATCTCACAAGTACTTAGGATAAGATAAGATTAAGATAGGATACGTTAAGATAATGTTAAACTAAGATTGGATGACATAGCATTATGTGACGCCCCTGATGTCTGGAGGATTTGCCAGCATGAATGAAGCTCACTAACAGCTCAGGCTTCTCAGAGGGCATTGACATTGCATCAGAGAGAAGCATGGTAAGGGCTGGGACAAGTTCCCCTGGCTGACTCTAAACCACTTCCTCTAGCAAATTATACCCAAGTAGTGGGTGATCAAGCGGAACACTGCAGACAAGAAAAGGCACTGTGATGGGCTCGCTGAAGCTGCCATTAGCGCTCAAGCTGACCGTGATCAGGACCTAGCCATCAAAAGGAAGAAAGTCTCCATTTACAGCATGGACCTCCAGCTCTTCCTTATCATCACATATTTCACTGAGAGGCCTCACCGGGGCGTCTGGTAGGTACCTCTCCTTCCAACCTCTGTTGATCATACTCAGTTGAGCTCCTGCATCTAGCAGTGCATCGACTGTCAACCCACTGAGGTTACATCGTGCAAGAGCCTTGGCACCTATAAACTTAACCAGGCGCCTACTCATTTGACTGGGTATGAGAAGAGGGGATTGGGGAAATGCTTGCTCATTGTGGTCTTTTGGCCTATGTTTCATTATAGCTGGCTTAGTCTTATTGGTGTCTGAGCCCTCTGTGTCGCACTCAGTAGTGTGAGGTGGGCACAATTGGGACTGAAGGTGAAGCCCGGTCACTGCCTGTCCCACAGCAGAAATCAGCTCACGTTTTCCTGACACTTGGGTTTCTTCAGACAACCCACTGCCCTGTGGCCCTCTTCACCACAGTAAAAGCAATGCGTGCAACCTGGGTGGTTTAGTTCAAGGCATTTAGCACAGCTGTAAGATTTGGCTTTCTGTTGGTCTACTTTACCTGGGCAGTTGTGGCAAGACCGTGGCTGTTGGGTCTGCAATGGCTGTTGCAGTTGTTCAACTTTCTTCATTAACTCCTCCACTCTCTCAGTTAACTGTTGGAGCACTTCAGCTTTGGGCTCTTGATCTGAACCATGTTTCTTTGTACTGTTGTTTTGCGCTGCTGCAACTTCAAGCTGCGCTCTCTGCACATTTACAGGTCTCTGCCACACAACTGTCCCTAGGCGTCTTTGTCTTTCATTCTCAGTGTTTGTTATCCTCATCATTTGTTTTAGGATTGTCTCATCAGACACATTGCTGTCTGAAAGCAGTGGTTTAAGTTCTCGACGTATGTCATCATGCTTATGGCCGAGGCCCTGGTATACTGTGTGGAGGAAAATGTCTTGGACTGTGGTCACATGGTATTTCAATTCAGTGCCAGCATATTTAGAAGCAAATAGGATCTTTTGTTTGAGGCCTATGACTCGGTACAAAAACTGTTGTGGTGTTTCATTGTCACTCTGATTTGCGCACATGAGCTCTTGGAATAGTTCCGTGTTACTTCGCCCCCCTAAATGGGACTGTAAAAAGCCTTTAAGCTTATCCTTGTGTACTAGCATGTCTATGAAGTTTCCTGATTTAATGACTTTGAGAACACCTCTCAGGACTTCAGTCTCACTGAATTGCTCTTTAAGGCCATTAAGAGTCTGCAGCTGTATATCATTGCAACAGTAGACTAAGCTAATTTCCTAGATCCTTAAATTTGCAAGCAATCATTTGAAGAGAGAATGAACCTTTACTATGTGAGAAAGAGAAGTGCTCCTCCCTGCTTAATCAACTTAAAACACATAAAACATTCTCCTTCACCTTCTCCCTTATACTACAAGCCTTCCATTTCAGTTTAGCTGATTCTTAGCACAACTGACTAGTAAATGTCTATGCTATATTGCCAGTAACTCACTAGCAGTGTACTGATTTTTCAGCTATGCCCTTGTTTGTCAAAGTTTAATTATCATTAATTTCCCCCACAAGGATTGTTGATGTACCGCTTAAATAATCTCAACCAACATATTGGAATATTCTTATGACAGAGAACCTATCGTGTTAGATGGCATAATTAAGTTACAAAAAAAGCAGTCGTGTGTGTAGAAAAGAATCTGCTGTATTGATTTTATTTAACCAGGAAAAAAATCAGCATGTAATATTTCGATTAAATGTCCTTTTTATTTATGACATAGTTTCATAGACAAAGAGCAAGTACTAAATGACCAACAGCAAGCAGTTATGAAACAGGAAAAAGAGAGAAAGAGTCCGACGGAGTCACCACTAGATCCAGTACCAGGGGGGTCAGCCACGTTTCCGTGAAACATGGTATATTGCAGTTTCTTGCATCGCGCTGGAACCCCAACCTCGCTCTTAGGTCACCTAGTTTAGACTGGACGTTTGCGAGCGGGACTCTGGGCAGTGGCGGGCGATGTGCTCGTTTCCTCAGTCTGTTTCGGACGCCGCCGTATGTCCCACAGTGCTTCTTTGTTCGGCGCCGCGGGGTCATGCGGCCGTGTCCTTTGTTTGGTTTGATTTACACAAACGTAAAAGCATGGACTATACCCCTAAAGGGAGGCCTTATTGAAATAATATGAATCATTTAAGGCCTGCATTCCACAATTAGATTAAAATGAGTACAATCTAATGTTAATATGGACGGATGTGTGTGTATGTGAATGACTGTGTGTGTGTGAGTCCTGTCAACAGGTACCAAATGCCCCTCCCCCCCCAAAAAAATAAATAAAAAATCTGAAGTTTATGATTAATATGGGAGCCCAGGAAATGTACAGGGTATGTACACAGGGCTGACAGCTTCTTATTCACAGGATCTGCGCCACATAAATGGGGGATGCTGTTTTCATTTATAATGTACTACAGAATGTGCAGTTAAAACAAAGAAAAAAAAATATCACTGACAATGCACCAAGACTGACAATGCACCAAGACTGGCAATGCACTAAGACTGACAATGCACCAAGACTGGCAATGCACCAAGACTGACAATGCACTAAGACTGACAATGCATTAAGACTGGCAATGCCCCAAGATGGCAGCATGAGGTCATTGCACAAAACTGTGAGGAAATGCAACCCAGGTTGATCAGAGGGATAGTGCGGATGGTAGAAAGAGCCATGGAAAGCATTCAAAACCATTCAAACTGAGCTCCAAGATCAAGGTACGTCACTTACTGATCGCACCATCCGTCGCCTTTTGAACAATAATGGGTTCCGTGGAAGAGAATCCAGAAGGACTCCACTATTAATAGAGAAACATGAAAAAGCTAGAGTGGAATTCAGCAAAATGCATTTTGACAAGCCCCAAAGTTTCTGGGAGAATGTCCTTTGGACTGGTGAGACAAAATTGGAGCTTTTTGGCCAGTCACATCAGCTCTGTTTACAGAAGCAAGATGAAGCTTTAGAAGAAAAGAACACCATACCTACTGTGTAACATGGAGGAGCTCGGTTTTGTTCTGGGGCTGCTTTGCTGCATCTGGCACAGGGAACCTTGAATCTGTTCAGGGCACAATGAAGTCTCAAGACTACCAAGGCATCCTGGAGTGAAACATACTGCCCAGTGTCAGAAAGCTCAGCCTCAGTCACAGGTCATGGGTCCTCCAACAGGATAATGACCCAAAACATACAGCTAAAAGCACTCAGGAATGGCTGAGAAAAAAACATTGGACAATTGTTAAATGGCCCTCTATGAGCCCAGATCTTAATCATATTTACCATCTATGGAAAAATCTAACAATTGCAGTGGAAACGCCACCCTTCAAACCTAAGACAGCTTGAGCAGTTTGCTCAGGAGGAGTGAGCCAAACGACCTTTTGGCAAATGCAGACGTCTCATGGTGAAGTACAGAGATTGCTTGTTGGCAGTGATTACTGCAAAAGGTGGTGCAGTTGCGGAATTACAAACATGAGCAACTGCACTTACTTACGAAGTTTATATCTCTGCACTATTTATTTACTGCCTGTGTGCACCTTGCACGTCCTGTTACTGTGATGTTAAGTGTTACTATATGTTACTATATGTTGTACTGGGTCCATGGAGAAACATTGTTTCATCACTCTTTGTACATGTATGAAGCTGCTGATGACAATAAAGTGACCTTGAACCTTTAATGGAAAACTGTGTAAAATAAAAGGCAAACCTCGACCCATACCAATTCAATTCAGTGAAGTTTAATAGAAAACAAGACTTTAAACAGCGTGTGAACGGGAAAAGTAATAGTGATGTGACACAAACTGACATACCTTTTACACCTTGGTGGCCTTTGCCTAGACACCTCTGCTTCAGACTGGAGGTCAGACATCGTCTCTGCCTCTTTGGCCTTCCTCCTGCCCTCTTCATAGCCGTCTGTGGAATACAGATGCAATAAACATTATTCAATCCCCTTATAATCACTCAGCAGGACACTCTGCAGATTTACTGAAATTGAGTACTTTGCAGAATATCAGTCAGCCTCCACTACAGCCAAACAATGATCACATATCTTAGCCAATGGTCATGCATACAATAAAACAACAATGGTGCTTAGAAGTTTGTGAACCCTTTAGAATTTACAAGTTCCCTACAGCTCTAAGGTCCATACAGAGGAGATGAGGAACATGCAGTTTGCTAAGTCACCAAGTTACCTAAGAACACTAAGGAGTTGCTGAAGAAGCGCAGTAGAGACTGTTTTTTCTGAGAATCCTCAGAAAGAACCGTCTCCCCAGAAATCTGCTCCATGCCTTTTATCACTGTTCCATGGAGAGTGGTACGGCAGCTGCACTTCCTCAGACATGAGAGCTCTCCACAGGGTCATCAGGGCAGCGGAGAAAACGATTGGCTGCCCTCTCCCCTCCCTGGAACAGATCTACACCTCCCGATGCCGGAAAAAAGCTTTGGACATTTCACAGGATTCATCACATCACTGTCTCTTTCAGCTTTTGCCATCAGGCAAGAGATACAGAGCCATGAAAACCAGGACAAATCGCCTGAAAAACTGTTTTTTCCCCAAAGCAACCATGGCGCTAAATGCAAAACATAACAGTTCATTTCTTATATTTAATCAGTGCAGTATGGTTATTCAGTGCAATCGGTATAGTCAATGCAGTATTCAATGCAATTTGTATATTTTGTAATATTTTATTACTCTTTTTATACCTCACATTGACTTGAATTGCATTTTCAGTTTCGTTGTCCAAGTGACAATGACAATAAACATTATCTTTATCTTTGTTAGGTGGCTACGTTTACATGCCTTAATGCAATTAAGATGTTATCATGTAAACAGATTAATTGGGGAACTCATTTATAAATCTGATTGAAAAAGATGGTAAGCATTCATACAAACATTTATAGGAAGATTTTGGGATTTATAAAGAAAAACGTTTTGTGAAAAAAACGCATATTTCGTGAACGAGGTTGAAGCAGATGCTGTTTCGACAGGATCCTGTAGAGGGCACTGTGTATGCTAAATCGAAGGCTCCAGGAATGTATTTCGCATTTATAATAAACAATAATAATTCAAATATTTGTGGGCACACGGCATTTGGCTCTGAAATTACACAGTTCTTTAAGATAAAATTTAAATTTGCAAACTGAGTTGTATGCTGTGTTTGAATGTTCAGATATTATTATTATTATTAGATATTTCACTGTGTATTTTTCAACTTAATGCCCTCTGAAACTGGTACTATTTCATTAAGACCGACTTAAAAACAATGGGGGGGGGGGGGGGCGGGTCTCCCCGGGGCTGGCGGGGCCCCCGCGGGGTGTGCGGGTGGTCCGGGCTCCTGGCTCTGTCCGTGCCTGCGTGGCCGGCCCCCGGGCCTGTGGCCGTGGGGTTCCTGGCTCGTGCTCGCCGGTGGGGGGCACCCGGTGCCTCCCCCCCTGCCTTCCTGGGGTGGGCGCGCAGCCATACGGTGGCGGGGGGCCCGGGTACCTGGCCGCTGTGGGGCGGCTGGGTCCATGACCCGTCGGAGCTCTCCCGGGCCGTCTGGGGGCCCCAGGGCGGTGTTGTTGTGGCCTCGCACACTCACTGGGAATCATTCCATGTTAACCTGCACACTCATACATACACTCACAGCACACAAACATACACACATACACATATGCGTACACACACACATACACGTATGCATAAACACACACACATACACGTACATATGCACACGCACACACATACACACACTTTCATATCAACACACATACACTTAGAATGCACACACACATAGACATGCACGCACACATGTACACACACACACACACACAAGAGAGTCTAGGGCTCTCTTCCCCCATTTTATCCCTCTTTCTCCTTGTCTGGGTGTGTGTGTGTGTGAGAGTATGTGTGAAAGTTGGTGTGTGGCTTCCACTCCCTCCTCTCAGATGCAGATACGGGTACGGCGATATTTGGACAGTGTTCCTGGTGGTCTGCTTATGTATATATATTTATTTTCTTTCGTTGGTATTAACGTATTTAATTCCAGAAGCAGATACTGGCACAAGCATATTCCCATGTCATAACGGTACCACTGGTTTCTTTGTGTGTATACTGTTTGTGTGTGTCCCTGGATCTTATCTTTCAGATACAGCAGCTGGTGTGATGATACGGTGTAAAGCAGCAAGATGCAGAAGCTGTCCTTTTATCACTCTTTCCTTTTTGTTCTACTGTTTGTTATGTATTATTTCTCTTTCCCTGTCTCTCTCTCTCTCTCTGACCCCCCTCCTTATTTTATTTTTATTATGTATTTATTTATTTTTCTACTTCCTCTGTCTCTTACCCCTTTCTCTCCTTTCTCACTTTCTCTCTCTATCTCTTTCCCACTAACCGCCCCTGTCAGCTCCGGCTTTGTGGCGCAATGACATAAAAATGATTAATAAAGAGTATACCTCAAGTAACAAGAGGAGCTTAAATCCGAAGCTCCACTTTGCAAAATAAAAGTGTTGGCACAATAAAGCACCCAGACTAACATCCTGCTCGCTAAACTGCCGGACACGAGAAGGGGGAAAAAAAACAATGTATTTTCTGCCCAGGTTAAAGGCTTCTTATTCATAGTTCCTGTACGGGGGATAGTGCTCACAGCGGCACATGCTGTGCAGTTTACAATAAAGACATTTTGAAAATACAAAATAATGTATGAAAAAATGATTAAGCTGTAGCACATACTTTTATTTCAAATATGAGTTTCACAAATTTCCCTGTAATGAAAATGGTGAAATAACCCAGGCTTAATGTGATATTTCATTTGTAACACATCTGTTCTCCAAACTTTGGCCACAAGATCTTCTTCCTGCCAGAATCTCTCCTTTCCTTTAATCCTCGGCTGTTGGGATCTGCTCTGCTGCTTGGAAGTTCCCCGGGGAGTTAGTGTTGGGAGGTTCTGGTGGAATGTGACCATCGTCAACCATGGGCTGGATAGCGCTGTGGTGCCCAACCTGGCTCTGTGCCCTTCTTCTTTCATCTGCCCGGGCAGTGCCAGGTTGCCTGTGGTCGTCCCGGAGACACTTCGTCTTCCCTTGCTGTACTCTCAAGCCTCTGAGACAAGCACAATTTCAGCTCTACACTCAGCAAGACCTTTAAAAGTATAAAAATGAATAGGCCCTAAAAATGGAGCCTGCAAGTTTTTTGGCTCAACACAAGTGATCAACTAGCTATCGACGCTAATGACCATTCATTAAAATGTCTAAAAAAGCTTCCTCCTTGTATATGCACAAACATTTTGCACACATGACGTTATCATGCATATATACTCACCTAAAGGATTATTAGGAATACCATACTAATACGATGTTTGACCCCCTTTCGCCTGACTAGAAATTTACTAGTCAGCTGTGCTAAGAATCAGCTAAACTGAAATGGAAGGCTTGTAGTATAAGGGGAAAGGTGAAGGAGAATGTTTTATGTGTTTTAAGTTGATTAAGCAGGGAGGAGCACTTCTCTTTCTCACATAGTAAAGGCTCATTCTCTCTTCAAATGATTGCTTGCAAATTTAAGGATCTAGGAAATTAGCTTAAATAATATAATATTATAATATAAATATTATATATATATACACTCACCTAAAGGATTATTAGGAACACCATACTAATACGGTGTTTGACCCCCTTTCGCCTTCAGAACTGCCTTAATTCTACGTGGCATTGATTCAACAAGGTGCTGAAAGCATTCTTTAGAAATGTTGGCCCATATTGATAGGATAGCATCTTGCAGTTGATGGAGATTTGTGGGATGCACATCCAGGGCACCAAGCTCCCGTTCCACCACATCCCAAAGATGCTCTATTGGGTTGAGATCTGGTGACTGTGGGGGCCATTTAAGTACAGTGAACTCATTGTCATGTTCAAGAAACCAATTTGAAATGATTCGAGCTTCGTGACATGGTGCATTATCCTGCTGGAAGTAGCCATCAGAGGATGGGTACATGGTGGTCATAAAGGGATGGACAAATTGTAGCCTCTTTTCCTATTTGTAGTGGAGATGAATGGTACCCGGTGGGGTCTTCTGCTGTTGTAGCCCATCCGCCTCAAGGTTGTGCGTGTTGTGGCTTCACAAATGCTTTGCTGCATACCTCAGTTGTAACGAGTGGTTATTTCAGTCAAAGTTGCTCTTCTATCAGCTTGAATCAGTCGTCCCATTCTCCTCTGACCTCTAGCATCAACAAGGCATTTTCGCCCACAGGCCTGCCGCATACTGGATGTTTTTCCCTTTGCACACCATTCTTTGTAAACCCTAGAAATGGTTGTGCGTGAAAATCCCAGTAACTGAGCAGATTGTGAAATACTCAGACCGGCCCGTCTGGCACCAACAACCATGCCACGCTCAAAATTGCTTAAATCACCTTTCTTTCCCATTCTGACATTCAGTTTGGAGTTCAGTAGATTGTCTTGACCAGGACCACACCCCTAGCAATCATGGCGTTAAATGCAAAACATAACAGTTCATTTCTTATATTTAATCAGTGCAGTATGGTTATTCAGTGCAGTCGGTATAGTCAATGCAGTATTCAATGCAATTTGTATATTTTGTAATATTTTATTACTCTTTTTATACCTCACATTGACTTGAATTGCATTTTCAGTTTCGTTGTCCAAGTGACAATGACAATAAACATTATCTTTATCTTTGTTAGGTGGCTACGTTTACATGCCTTAATGCAATTAAGATGTTTTCATGTAAACAGATTAATCGGGGAACTCATTTATAAATCTGATTGAAAAAGATGGTAAGCATTCATACAAACATTTATAGGAATCCTATAAATACATGATACAATCCTATCATTCTTATACTATGGTATCTTATATCATATAATCTTATCTTAACCTTATGGTAAGTTATCCTGTCTTAGTCTTAACTTATATGCTATTTTATGTTATACAATCTTAACTTGACCTATCTTAACCTTATTGTTGAGCTTTCTGCCTCCATATGTATGAACCAAATGTTCTCTTCATTCATTTGTGTAAATCAATAAACTGATTAATATTGTAAACTGGTGTTTTATTTTACGTCTTTTCAGTATTTACATTTTCGTTTTAAAGCATACATTTTGACACACGTCTACACACGTCTGCTGTCATGAAAAACTTACAGAAAGAGAGAAGAAATCACTCCACACGCAGCATACATCGTGTCACACATTATACATGCGCAGAAAAGAAAAAATAGACCCTTTTTGTCAACATCGTGGAAAAAACTTAATAATCAGAAATAATACAAACATATGAGATGAGAACACATAATCCAACACCCCCACTTGTTCTCATCATATGAAAACACCTGTTAGTGGTATTATACATCTCTATTCACTTCCAAAAAGAAAACATTTGAACTTCAACATTCTTACTTTTGATACAGGTTTGGTCAACATGTCAGCAACCATCTCTTCTGATGAACAATACTCAATACTTATTTTTCTTTCATTTACTGCATCGCGAATGAAATGGTATTTAACGTCAATGTGCTTTGATCGCTTTCTGTTCACAGGATTTTTTGTTAGTACAATTGCTCCCTGATTGTCACCATACATTTTAGTATAGGTGTACACCTTGTTATCCATACCACTCAGCAACTGACTTAGATATATGCTTTCTTGGGTAGCATTTGCTAGACCTATATATTCGGCCTCACATGTGGACAATGCAACGACTGGTTGCTTCTTTGACTTCCAGGAAATTACCGGACCTTGTTCTGTCAGGCTAAAACAATATCCTGAAGTACTACGTCTGTCATTGAGGGATGATGCCCAATCAGAGTCACTGAAAGCTATTAGACTCAGATCACAATTTGTTTTCTGAAAACACAACTCGTAATCACTTGTGCCCTTTAGATACCTTAGCACGTGTTTGGCAGTCACAAAATCCCGTGCTTTTGGACTTGATAGGGTTTGTGATAGTTTGCTTACTATCCAACTAATATCTGGCCTGGTACATGTCATGGCATAGATAAGACTGCCCACTATCTCTCGATATTCTCTGGGATTTTGGACCTCCATGCTGCTATCTTGATCATTCTCACCACTCTCTACCTTTAACTCGCATAGAGTAGTCCTAGGCTTGCAGTCTGACATTCCAAAACGTTCTAGCATTTTCATCACATATCCCTTTTGGCTCATTTTGATTTTTCCATTTGTTTGTTCAAATCCAATACCTAAGAAATGTGAAATCCTCCCTAGATCTTTCATATTGAATTTATTTTTCATGCTATTTTTGAATCTGTTAAGTCCTTTGTTACTGCTTGCTGCAATGATTAGGTCATCTACCCAAATGATGACTATGATAATGTCTTCTCCGGCTTGCTTCCTATATATACAGTGATCTGACAAATTTCTCTCAAAACCATTTTGTCCAAGGTGATCATTTAGTAGCTCATACCAGTTCCAACCAGATTGTTTCAAACTGTACAGGGATTTTTTCAGTTTATACACCAACTTTTCCCCTGTCACAGAAGTTGATTCGAAACCCTCAGGTTGCTCCAAGTAAATGTCTTCATCTATAGGTGCATGTAAGTATGCCGTCTTGACATCCATTTGATGAACTATAAGGTCATTCTGGACAGCTATTTGCATTAATGCTCGCACTGACGTCAGATCTGCTGTAGGTCTATACCTTCAGTCTGGCTATAGCCCTTTGCCACATATCTTGCTTTTAAGAGCTTTCCCATCCCACCATTTTCTTTAATGGTGTAGACCCATTTTCCTCCAACGATCTTCCTATTCTCAGGTAATGTAGTTAATTCGAAAGTGTCATTTTCTTTGAGTGAATCCATCTCTTCCCGCATTGCACGCTTCCACTCAGGTGCATCAGGTGACATCAAAGCCTCTCTATACGCCTGGGGAACACCAAATACTGCCCTGTAACAATAATCAATGTTCACATATGTTACATCACTCTTGTTTTGATCTGATACGTAATCCTCTAAATATTTTGGGGGTCTCTTTTCTCTCTGTGATAACCGTTGTTTTTGGTTTGGGATGATTTCTGCATCTGTTTTGTTTCCATTCTCATCTGAGACTTCCTCCCTCATCACCTCATTATCCTCTTGATCATCTTTGATCTCATCATCTGTACTGCCCTCACCATGTGACTCGTCAACCTTCTCCCCACCAGCACTGTTGTCTCTACCGGCAACTATTTCTAGATCATCCTCATCTGTTTGTGTTGTTTGTTCACTACGTTCTTTCTTAGTGAATTTTACCAATCTGTGCTTGGTCACTTTTCTTGTCTGACGGTTATAGACCAAATATGCAGGGCTATTTTTACTGTACTCCACAAAGACTCCTTTATCACACCTAGGATCTAATTTCTTCTGGTCATGCCTGTATGCGTAACAGTCTGAGCCAAATATCCACATTTTTGTGAGGTCTGGCCTCTTTCCGGTGAGCATGAAGTAAGGTGTGTTTTGCGTTCTTTCATTATAGCAACGATTTCTAATATGGGCAGTCGTTTGAACAGCATATGGCCATAACACCTTTGGTAACTCTTTCTCTAACAGTAGGCATCTTGCCATCTCAAAAATGGTCCTCCACTGCCTCTCTGCTGTGCCATTTTGATGCGGAGAGTACGGGCATGATGTCTCATGTCTAACCCCTTTTCTTCTCAAAAGGGATTGGAACGCATTACTAGTGTATTCTGTGCCATTATCAGACCTTATACATTTTACCTTGCCATAGGGTGCACTGTCTGCAAAAAACTTTTCAGTGGCTAATGTTGAGTCACTCTTATTTTTGAGAAAGTACACTGATATGGCACCTGAATAATCATCTGTGAATGATATGGCATATTTGTACCCTTCTGAAGCAGTTGGTTCAATGGGACCCGCCAAGTCAGTGTGCACCAGTTCGAGGGGGGCATTAGCTTTTGCATCTGCTTTTCTACTCCTACAGTTTGTGAACTTCCCTTTTATGCATATGTTACAATTTACTTTAGTTTTATCATTTATCTGCATACCCTCGACTAGTTTAGGTAATTTCAACAAGTCATCAAAGTTACAGTGCCCCATGATTTTATGCCATGTCTTAACATCACATGCTAAGTTTACTTTATCTCTGGCACACATATCATTTGCAAATTCATAATCACATTGATCTGGTTCATTTACCGTTTTCAAGTAGAATAGTCTCTCGTGCTCTTTGATTGGAAACACAGTACCGTCTTCACCTATGAGTTCGTTTTGGCCCTTTTGGAAGATCACTCTTGCTCCATCTTCGGTGGCAGCTTGAACGGAGATGATGCTCTGTGGATATGACGGTATGAAGAGGGCTCTCCTTAAAATGGTCTTGACCGTTTTTCCTTCCCCGTCTTGTAAGAACACCTCTGCTTCTCCGCGCTTTAAGGCTACGTTATTCATTCTCGTTCCATCCGCCAATTCCATGTAATGCAATGCAGGGTTGAAAGATTCATCGAACCGCGTGAATCTTGCTTTCTCTGTAATGATGTGAGATGTTGCTCCGCAGTCCACCATTAGTCCTCTTCCTTTAATGCTTTCGGGAAGTAAACGTTGGCTTACTTTAAAAACGAAAGTTTGCTCGTTGTCGTCTTTCTTTTCGGCTGTCTGTTTGGCATCATCTCTTTGTCTGTTGCCTTTTCTCCTGCACGTTTCGTCGCTGTGCGTTGAGCTTCGATGGTAGTTACACCACTTCGATGATGCTTTCTGGCGGCACTCTCTGGCTATGTGACCTCGATTACCACAACCATAGCATGTCACGGTCGATGCTTCTGCTTTCATCACGTTGTCCGATTTTGTCTTGGGATCAAACTTTTCTGTCTCCTCGTAACTTCGTAGTCGACTCTTGAATTGTACGAATGTCAATTCTTCGCTGCTTTGTGTGATGTGGATGGCAAAGGGTTTGTATGATTCTGGCAAGCCCTTCAAAATCATAGCTATTATCAGTCCATCACTTAACATTTCTTTAGCATTCCTGAGAGACGTTATCGCTCTTTCGGCTCGGATAATATAGTCTGTAACGCTTTCTTCTGGTTCCTTCTTCAGAGAAGTTAGCTCTGTATATAAGGCAATGATTCTCGGCTTACCCTGGCTGGCGTAGTGATTTCTTAGGATTTTTAATGCTTTCCTTCCGTCGTCGGTTGCTTCTCTCATCACTAACGACAGGCTTTTGTCGTCGAGGAACTGAATTAGCTCTGCGTAGCATTCTTCATTCTTCTCTCGGTCGACATTGTCGTCAGCGGATAGTATTGTTTCCTTTAGGCCAAGCATTCTCATGTGGCCTAAAAATTTTACTTCCCATAGTTCGTACTTCTGTTCGTCGCCATCAAAAACCAGCCTCTGCCATGCTCCTGCACTTCTCCTGGGCCCATAACCTGTTGAGCTTTCTGCCTCCATATGTATGAACCAAATGTTCTCTTCATTCATTTGTGTAAATCAATAAACTGATTAATATTGTAAACTGGTGTTTTATTTTACGTCTTTTCAGTATTTACATTTTCGTTTTAAAGCATACATTTTGACACACGTCTACACACGTCTGCTGTCATGAAAAACTTACAGAAAGAGAGAAGAAATCACTCCACACGCAGCATACATCGTGTCACACATTATACATGCGCAGAAAAGAAAAAGTAGACCCTTTTTGTCAACATCGTGGAAAAAACTTAATAATCAGAAATAATACAAAATACTTATCCTATATAATCTTAATTTATCCTATGTTACCTTATGCTACAGAACTTGATCTTAACCTTAACATATCCTATCTTAATACTGATAGCCCATCTCCACAGCCAACTCCTGAACCCCAGGGATGGCACTTAGCTGCTCCAGTGCATCAATAGGAAAGATGAAGACAGCATGTTCCCCTAATTTCCTGTTTCTGATGGAACGCCATCCGACCTCACCGTGGCGAAATGAATGGCTGATATTATAGGTACGGTAATAGATACAATTAGACAGTTGTATTGTCTGGCGTTGTCATAGCTGCAACACTAAAATAATATAACTAACCAGAGTGCACATGCACATGCATTGGTACTATGTCTCCGCGATGCTTCAAAATCCATCGGCAAACATCTCTGTGATGCAGAAACATCGCTACCGAACATTTGATTCCATATTCCCCCGATGTCTGCGCCATGTATTTCAACAGTGATGCGATGTTAATTTGATCACTCTGCAGCCTTTAGCCCGCTGTTATTTTCCGTTATTAGGTTATTATACAGGGCAGCTCAGGCCGGGGGAGCAGGCGCTGATGCAGCCCGGTGCCGCACCCACCACACGTCGGAACTGCTCGCGATCCCGGCCGGCGACCCCCCAGGCAGAGATCTAGACACGCTCGATTCAGTCCCACCCTTATTATAATTACTTTTATATCCTCCTGAGACCCAAGGAAAAAAGTGTCCTTCAATTGTAGGTTATGTGTCTTTGGAGGAAATAAGACATCTTACAATTTAGATTTTTTCTAATTTATTTTTATTTTTAATTTCACAGCATGTCCTCTTTAGTGCACAACAGGAATAAATACGTTTCCTAACATCAGTGAAAAAATAAATGCAAAAATACAATGTCCACTACAATGGACATAAATGAATGGGTCGGGTCTCAGGAGGATATGCAGTAATTGGTAACTAGTCATTTTCAGTAACTTGCACGAGACTGCCAGTTGGCTGAATCCGAAATAGTTGTAGTGCTACAAGGCTGGATTGTTACAGGGACTGTGTTAAATGCAAATGCTGTTCTGATTGCGTTAAAATCAAACGTTTTTGCTCAGATTTCATGAATTTGGTGGTGTGCTCTTTATAGTATGCCAAGTTTTCCTAAAAGCAGATATTTTTTTTTAAGGTGAAATAGAGCAGCGCATTGAATTGTAATGCCTGTATCTTGAAACGTAGCGTGTTGCCAGACTCTCCGATGCACAGCTCTATGGTCCATACAGAGGAGATGAGGAACATGCAGTTTGCAAAGTCACCAAATTACCTTTTGTTAAGTGGCTACGTTTACATGCCTTAATGCAATTAAGATGTTTTCATGTAAACAGATTAATCCGGGTGCTCATCTATAAATGCGACTGAAAAGTATGAGAAGCATTCATACACACATTTATAGGAAGATTTTGGGATTTATGAAGAAAACGTTTTGTGAAAAAAACGCACATATCCCTGGGGAAACCAGACCACCTTATGATTAGAGGAAAAATATGTCCATTGCTTAAAATTATCATACAGACCCAGTGAACTCAAAAACAGGTGTTTTGTAAAAAATAAATGAGATTGAAGGAGATGCTGTTTCGACAGAATCCTGTAGAGGGCACTGTGTATGCTAAATCGAAGGCTCCAGGAATGTATTCGGCAGTTATAATAATAAACAATAATAATTCAAATATTTGTGTACACACGGCATTTGGCTCTGAAATTACACAGTTCTTTAAAATAAAATTGTTTAAAAAAAGTTTTATGAACAAGTCAAATATGAATTATAAAATACAATTTTCCAGTTAAAATACTTATTTTAAATACATGCCTCAGAAATTCCGACACTGAAGAGGGAAGTATGGTGAATAAGTATCATTGGTTCTAACTGAAGCCAAAGGCGAGGAGTACAGCAATTTCACTCAAGAAATAAAAATATCCTCAAAGCCAAACCGCTTCAGAACATAAAACAAATAGTTCCATTCAACACGATCAAAGGCTTTCTCAGCATCTAAAGATAGGAGTACCTCTGGGCACTCAGACGAAGATGATGTGTAAAGGATATTAAATACACGCCTAATATTAAAAAAACAACTGTCTATTTTTAATGAAACCAGTTTGATCAGATGACACAATGGAGGGTAATACAGATTCAAGACGGAGAGCCAACACCTTAGCCAGTATCTTAACATCAACATTAAGGAGACTAATTGGACGGTAGGAGGAGCAAGCGAGGGGATCCTTGCCCTTCTTCAGAAGTAAGGATATTGATGCCTGACGTAGAGTTGGAGGCAGGCATTGGGACTTTAAGCTGTCATCAAATACATCCTTGAGTAAAGGGTTTCATTTTGCTGCAGACTTTTTATAAAACTCTGTAGGAAAGCCGCCCGGGCCTGGACATTTCCCACTCTGCATGCATGTGATAGCTTTATGAATTTCATGTAAGGAAATAGGATTCTCTTACATTCTCATCCACGGTGGGTATATTCAGGTCTTCAAAGAACCTATCCATTAAACTCAGATCAAAAGAGTGTTTAATACAAATTAAAATAGAAATCACTAAACTGCTTATTAATATCTAAGGGATCTGATAATAGTCCTGTGTCAGAATCAATCTGGGCAATTACTTGAGTACTAGATGTCTGTTTTAAACTACTGTATAAGCCAGAGCCCTGCTTGGTTTCTCCCCATACTCATAAAACATGTGTCTGGTTTTTAACAGAGCCCGTTCCGCCTGTCCAGTTGAGAGCAGATCAAATTCAGCCTGATACATCATCCGCCGTTTATATAGCTCTGGAGATGGACCAGTGGCATAGGCTTTGTCTACTCTAGAGATGAATTCCAAAAGTTATGTTTGCCTAGCTACCTGTGCTTTATGAACAGAGGCATTGTAGGAGATAATTTGGCCCCTCAGGTAAGCCTTGAGCGTCTCCCAAAGTAAGGAAGGGGAGGTCTCTTCATTTACATTAGTTTCTAAAAACATATCTATACCAGCATTTACGAAGGCAATAAATGATTCATCTGACAAAAGAAGTGAAGTGAGCCTCCATCTGAATCTGCTAGGTCTATGATAGGGGAAGGTCAGGACCAGTGTTACAGGTGCATGATCTGATATTACTATACTGTTATAAACACATTCTTTTACCAATGGGAGTAGATATGTATGTATGTATGTATAAAGAAATAATCTATACGTGAATAATAAAAAGAGTATTCCCTCTTTGTAGGATAAAGAAATCTCCATGGGTCAGACACCTTGCAAGATTGTAAAAAAGTCTCTATGCATTCAGCTGTTTCTGAAGCACCAATTGGGCGATTGGAGGATCTATCCAATACTGGGTTAATTACACAGTTACAGTCACCAGCTAAAATAAGCTGATGAGTGTCCAGGTATGGTACGGTCAATAGAAAATTGTTCATGAACTTAGAATCGTCCCAATTTGGAGCATATACACAAGCTAATATCACAGGCAAACGGTACAGTTTACCCACCACAATAACAAAGCGGCCATTGGGGTCCAATATTGTTTCAGACACTTCAAATGATACTGATTTGTTGATCAAGATTCCAGCCCCCCTGGCCCTACTCCGAAAGGTTGAATGGAATACTTGTCCAACCCAGCCTCTTTTTAAACTCAAATGATCTGACCTGCGCATGTGCGTCTCAGTTAAGAAGGTTATATCCGTTTTTAAAAACTTAAGATGAGCAAGGACCTTGGTGCGTTTCATAGGATGATTTAGGCCTTTCACATTCCAATTAGTAAACTTAACTGACTGGCCACTCCTCCCAGAAGCCATATTTGAATTTGCCATATTTAATACTGGTAATATCCAGCAGACATAATCTGAGTTGCAGTAAATTAATTCTGTGACTCTGGTAGATGTCATGTTCGAAACAAAGTGTAACCACTAATGGACAAAATGAAAGACAAAAAAAACAACAAAATAAAAAAGAGACTTTAAGTACAAAAACACCACCACCCCCACCCCCCAGCACTATCCCGAACACAGTGCATATCCCAAGAGCAAAACACTGCAAAATTCTAACTTGGGTCTCTAATTTAACCAAAAACGACCCAAAGCACAGCGAGCAATCACATTCAGAAATATATATACAGTGGTACCTCAGTTCTCAAACTCACTAGAACTCGAATTTCTTGAAAGTCGAACAAACCAGTTTGACCTAGAACTCGATCTGAATATCAGAAGTCGAACCATGAACACTGACTTAATATAAATTGTACGCGCCAGGAAATGAGTCATACGACAATGCAATTCTTACTTGAATGCCTTCTTCACAGACTGGACGATTAACCAAATAAAACAGCGCAACATTACAGTAACTAACAATAAATAAACCACTAACTTACGTGTACTATTAGAGCATTTATGTCATTTATTTAAACTTTATTTTACCAGGTAAATTAACTGAAAACCACTGCTTTACGTGATATTCGGGAGAAATAGCAGATTACGCATCGGAACTGCCTGGGATACAAACGTCATGCATGTAACTAAACTCTTCAGCCAATAAGGGCAAAGGTGTGTTGTCACGGAGGCGGTTCCAGTTTGTGCAGCCGGGTGAGAGGTCGCAATGCATCTAACCGTAATGCATTGCGTCAGGATCAGAATGCGTTGCTTTAAGCCAGCGCTGTAAGCAAGTCGAACGCACCCAATGACCGGACTGGGGAAACAAAATTTACAAGCGGACTTAATACAGAGGACTAATGACAACAACCAGAAACAGCTGATCACATGGGGATCCCACACGAGCTTAACGAGGGGGCGTGGCACACGGAAGGAGCGGACGATCGGGGCAGGACAGGGGTAATGTTGGGATAATATCTTTATCGGTTTGGAAGCCATTAAGAAAAAAAATGCTCTTCTTGTTTTATCCTGTTCATTTTGTGTTGAAGTGCTTAAAAAACACACACACACACACACACACACACACATATTTAGGTGTCATTTTGGGGGGCCGGGAACCAATTAATTGGTTTTCCATTATTTCTTATGGGAAAAATTAGATCAGAACTCAAACTTTTTAGGATTCGATCTGGAGTCCGGAGCGGATTAAGTTCGAGAACCGAGGTACCACTGTATAGTGCAAAATACCATGTATTTTGTAATGTCTCAAATGAAGTAGGCCTAAACTAATATTAGGCCACTAAACATAGTGTACTATCAAAGAGCAGCCCATTGGTTTTCAATTCAGTAGCCTAATATGAAATACTATGGTTTAATGGTTTAAAATTATAGTAAACAAAAGCAGCTCAAGAAAATCAACTATTCATATGTTATAGCCTATTTATATGAGGAAGAGAACAAGAATTCCCGGCATGTTGAAAAAAGTGCCTACACCAAACCTTTCCATATAGACTAATAAGAACCGAGAGAAAAAAGGGAAAATAAATGTCTTTCTCATAAATTGAGCAACATAGCACTATCTGCATTTAGTAGGCTATAGACCTGGTTAATTCAACTTTGACACTGACGGTGAAATAAACCTGTACAGTTCGGTCACTTAAAAAACACTGACCGTTTTTGAAAGTTATGTCTGTACCTGATCATGATGGAGGAGAATGGTAGTCTTTATATACGAGATGGCCCGATGGGGATCGGTAAAGGTTTTTTCCTCGCCATCAAATGTGATACGGAATGTAGCTGGATAACGGAGACCAAATCTCACATCCTTAACAGTTCTAAGGAGCTGCTTTGCCTCTTTAAAGGCAGCTCGCTTCTTTGCTATCTCCAGAGTGAAGTCCGGAAAGATGTGCACACGCTTCTTCTGGCTGGAGAGGCGAAGGATGCGATCCTTCACGTCACCATGATGTACACGGATTATGAATGGTCTTGGCCTCTCCCCTTCCCGCAGCCTCGGTGCTAATGAACGGTGGCCCCGGTCCAGACGTGGAGTTTCCTCCAGGTTCAGTATCTCCTTCAAAGCAGTCGCGCAGAATTGCCGCGGGTTGGTCCCCTCTTGGCCCTCCTCTATTCCAACAATGCATTTAGTTGTCAGGTTACACACATCTGACTGCAGTTTTTTCGCAGCAGTTTCCAAAGTAAAGACTGTAGAGCTCCACGCCGTGGTAGACTGCTCGAGGTCGTCCAAACGCTCGGAATGCTGTGCATTAGCAGTCTGTAAGGAGCTAGCCGTAGAATGCAACTCTTGGCGGATAGAAGTTATTTCTTGCCAGAGGACAGCAGTTTGTGTATCTATTTTCGTGCCCAATAGTTCAATCGCTGTCATAATTTTCTCAACCGAATCCGAAGAAAGTTGCTGTGCATCACCCTCAGTGGTAGCCTTCTTGCTAGCTAGCAGGTTTCTGTGAGCGACTAGCCATTTTTAAACGAGGAGGAAAACAAAACTTTTAAACGCGTTTTCTTGCTGCCTTAGTCCTTCAATTAGTGATGTTAAACTTTTCGGATAAATATTTATCTATCAATATGGCTTCTGCAAGTATGTAAATATAATGAAAATGAAATTGCTCGCTGAGCTCCAGGACCTCACAGCCTCACGTGTCGAACGTCAACCGGAAGTTCCCATGCAATTGTTTCTTAAACATACCTTTACCTATCTTATCTTATCCTATGTTATCTTACGTTATGTGAAATGTCGCTATTTACATCTGACAGATAGCCCATCTCCACAGCCATCTCCAGAACCCCACGGATGTCACTCAGCTGGTCCAGCACATCACTAGGAAATTTGACCTCATCTTCATCAAGTCTCGGTCGCAGGGGCACCCTCATTATCCCCGTACGAATAGTGAGCCTCAGAGTTTCCATTCCTCTGTTGCTTGCAGATGTGAGCTGAGCTCATGAAGTCGTTCCAGAACTGCTGGCACCAGTAATGAGCATAGCACTTGGCATCATAGGTCATCTTATTGTAGTTGCTTATATCGTAATTATTGAATTTTTCCATTTTTTCAATAACAAGAGAAGGGGACAAAAACGGTGGTGTTGGACCCATGACCAGCTGAGATGAGGGGGCCTGCACCAGAACGTGAGGCAGAGGGGTGGGATGAACTACGGCTGGGGCTGAAGATGGTTCTGGAGCTGGGCTAACTGGTGAGGCTACGCATGGGGATGAAGGAGGGGAGTCCATAAAAAGAGATGGAGAAGGAGGTAAAACAAAAGAGGATGGGACTGGTGAGGGAACTAAGAAGGAAGTTGATGATAAGGCTGGTGAGTAGGGCTCAGGGTGCGACGTTGTTGGGACTCGATGCAGGATGGTAGCGATCCCACATGGGTTGAATCGAAGGGGTTACTGGAGAATAGCAGCTTTTGTAAGTTCTTGGTATATGGCCCCCTTCCGTCCTTTAGGTTTCCTCCTTCGTCCTGATAAAAGAATGACGGTACAATTATGCAAAATAAAGTGTAAAAATACAAGAGTCAAATCAATTGATGGCTGTTAGTGACAGACAGACAGCACACTTGGCAGTCAGTACTGCACATTGAGAAAAAAACTGCCGTCTCATTGTCTCATTGGAGACAGGAAACGAATGCTTGGGAGACTTACGCGCTGGTCTCGGATTGGGCTGCCTGCATTTCCGTAGGGGTACTTCACCTATAAAAACACACCAGTCAGTGCACAGATTGCCTGATATGCAGAACAGCATTTACTATAGAGAATAGCAACGCTGGAAAGGTTCATGTGCACCAAGGCTAACAGCCCACTCAATCCAAATGCTGGCATCAGGAACTGACTATTCAATCAAATCATTTACTGTATATAAGTGAACTTTATTGTCATTCACACCATACAACAGTACAACAACGGAAGCATAGCTGAACAAAATTGCATACCTCCAGGCTCAATGTGCAGACATAAAAAGACAGGTGCACATAGTCAACATATGGATAACACAAAGAAAATTTCACTTCTTACACAGAAGTAATTAAGACTGTGTAAGACAGCATAAGGCAGCACAGGACAGACACTAAATATACAAACCAATATACATATATCTTGCGCCTTCCATAAATTCCATTATTTCTTTACTCTCAGGGTACCTAAAGTAAGAATTCTGCCTTTTCTGATTTACATTATGGGGACATATTCACCTGTTATCTTACTATTTCACAATGATTATCTGTGATGTTTAAACACATCACAGCAGCAGAATTTACCGATTCCATTATACAATACAGTAACCATGTGGATTAGAGCCCCGTATGTTTACCGTTTCATGGTAACAAACACGATCTATTACTCTAAGTAAAACTCCATCCATCCCTTATGAACATTTTATTTTTAAGTATTCCAAGACACACACTTCCAAAACAATACGATTGTCACAGAATACAAGACTCAACAACACCAGACAGCCCTATTCTGACTTTCATTCTTCAAGTGTTGAGTTACTCTGGCCATCGTTTTGCCATTCTTACCGGGGCTAATGGAACCAGGGTTGTTTTCTGGAGCAATCCACACAAGTTTCGGGGTGACAATGAAACAATTAAGACGGACCAATTAGTGCTGGGCTGTTTATCGGATATTTACGGAATATCGATATATTATCAAAACCAGATAAAGGAGGACACAATACAGTTTATATCGACATAATTTGGTCGTTTGTTAAAATCGGGCGCTATTAAAGACTTTGAATATAATTCCTTCCCCTTTTAGAAGTAACGCGAGAGCTGCGGTCCCGACGTTGCACAGACTCCCAGAATTCACAGCGAAAAGCGACCCATTCAGTTAGGATTCATGGGGGTTTGATGGAGGGCTTAATGCAATGGGACAGATAATATGTCACATGTGGTTTTCATTTAAAACTGAATATTTACCACACTTGAAGGAAATTTTCAAGTATTGCTAATCTTCCTAAAAATACAGAGGTGGGTCTATGCACTTATGCCGATATTATGTTTTGTTTACCCATGTTTACAGTTTTATCCTTAACATAGCCTCCACGGGTTTGCTCTAAAGACATCTCATTTCATTTACACAATGACAATAAAGCTATCTTTATCTTATCTGAGAGTGGAAGAAGCAAAATGACGCAATGCTAACGTTAGCATTAGCAAACAGCTGCCTAGTAATCTTTGGAAGTAACACGTTACTATAATTCCACTACGTTTGGCTGTAAGGAGTAATATAGCTAAATACCCTTTCAAGTTAAATAACACAATTAACAGTACCGAAATTTAAATGGACTTGTTACTTTTGTCTTTCGTTAAAATATTAAGTTACAAATGCGTCCTGTTCCGCTAATTTCCGGTTTATGATCTAACGCCATCCGACCTTACTGACAATTTGTCAGTTGTATTGTTTCGCACTGTCACAGCTGCAACACTAAAATGATATAACTACCAGGCATTGGCATTGTCTCCGCGATCCTTGAAAATCCATCGTCAAAGCATCTCTGTTGCAGAAACATCGCTACCGAACATTGATTCGACATTCCCCCGATGTCTGCGCCATGTTTCTCAACAGCGAGGCGACGTTAATGTGCTCACTATGCTACCTATAGCCCACTGTTATTTTTCCTTATTTGGCTTTATAACCCACAACAGGTTTATAGTATATATGTATTCCTATAGGGTAGATGTGTTCTGTTAGCCCCACATGCAGGCATACTGTTTAAAAGCACATATATAGAAACAATCCATTACAACGTTTACTGTTTGATATTGACAACATGACAGAAACAGAAACACTAGGTTTAACATTTATGCTGAAGTGATTATAACACAGCAATACTGTCCGATAGTGGTGGGCGGATCGATCCAAATATCGATAATAATGTTGGTATTTATATTGATCAATACCAGTTTAATGAGATCGATACTTATAAGTTTCAATCTCTCTCCCGAATGCACCGCAGCTGTGTGTTCGCGCTGCTGCTCTCAATTGCTGCTCCCAGCTGTCACATGACTCAGCGGCGCCAGGCTAGCAAACAGGCGCGGGCGCACACACATACACACACACACTATAATATTTCTAATAAAGTATTTTAATAGTGGGTCGCTGAGCCATGCTCACAATAATTAACCCTCTGGAGCCTAGGGGTAGGAAACACACTTTCACTGACTGGGGCATGGTCACACATTTCTTCAAATATCATAAACTTAATTCATGACAAATAAATTATTTCTTATATATTTGGTTTGGCAACAAACTCATCTTAATCTTAGTGTACTTTGTAAATATGTCAAATTTATGTGAAGTTTGTAATTTGACATTCAAAGTATAGACATTGCAAAATGCAATTTGGAACACTTGCAGAAACATTATAAAAGTACATAGTAAGCAATGCTGGCAGTTTGTTTTGATCCCAGATATCTGATCACCAAAGTCTTGGCTACATGAAGATGACTAAATGGTGTAGTTGCAACATTCATTTGGATAAATAAACAAGAAAAGCCTAACTCATGTAACTATTTCTGGCTCCTTTCATTGAATATGTAGCAACTTTAATGTGTATGAATGAACCATTGTCACCTGGCCACGTCCCTACCCCCCTTTTATGGCGCTGATGGGGACGTACAGTATCTGCATCGCGTTTCACCATTGCGCTGTTAATCAAATTACCATGCGAATGCGATTTGAATACGCGCTACACGCCCCCGATGCAGGTAAAACAAAGTAAGGTGACATGGTTTACTTTTTTGCCGATTCAACCTAATTTAAAAAACTTTAATACTTCCGTCAATGGATGTTTTGAAAAGAAGACAGATTACGGATTTTTCATGATTCTACATTAAGATTTGTGGGATTCAATAGAATTATAAAGAACATACAATGAATAGAGGAAAAGGAGAATATAGCTTAAAGCAGGGCATGATGAAAGGAGGGGGTTGATTCTAAAATAATACAACTAACAGAAATCAGGAACTGACAGTGTGCGAGCAGGGCAGGATGACCTCGTCCCAGACAGTTGGAAAAGAGGAACAGATGCTTATTTTAACTTTTGCTTAACAAAAGGGGGCTGCAAAAATGCTGACACAATAAGATGCTGGGAGGGGGGACATGTGCTAACTGACAAACAGAAGCAAATGTAAAAACATGTTGATGTCACGTAGCTGGGAAAATACCAAAAGAGGGGGGAACACGTACCCGGAGGGCTATAAAAAGACAGCCGATAACTATTGTTCGAGCTTCTTACTGTACATGCTGAATGTATGTCAGATAGTCGCTCCCTGATTGTAATCAGTCAGAGAATAAACTGGTGACTTGCAACTACTCCTCGTCTCAGCTGTGAATCTCTTCTCATCCACGGACCCGGTGGAGACTACTTACTCCAACAGATTTCAGCGAGATATAAACTGAAATAGACGCGAAAAGTACGTTGCATCGCCGACGATGCACTCGACCCCAGAGGGTAAAACAGCAGGGATAGTTCGGGGTTTAATCATCAGATGCATGCGTTTATTACAATTGCACTACTACAACCCACACACCGGCACTGCTCACCGTGCACGTCGCCCCGTTTACTCCTCATACACACGGTGGGCGCACGCACACATACACACACACTACACACAACAATAAACATTAACCACTATACATGACATAACACACAGCACATTTATAATCACACAAGCGATTACTTATAACTATTTATAAGCTATCATCAGTCCAAGGAGTGACGCCGATGTTTCCGTTCTGCCTTATTTGCTGTAACTGTAGTTCCGCTTTTTGCCAGCAGGCTGCGCACAGACAGCGTTTCTGTGGGCTGTACATGGTATGTAGTTAGATTAGTATTTCATAACTGCACTGCAGGACATTGCGTAAAATAATTTTCTGCAGTAAGTATTGGAGTGTTTATAAAGGATCTTTAAAAAAAAAAAATAATAATAATAATAAATCAGTTTCTCACAAACACCTCCATTCATGACTGACTGAAATATCAAGGATGAAAGTGATTAGGATCAGCTCAGAGAGCCCATGCCGAGCTGTTGCTAAAGTAGCAGCAGTCAACTTTAAACCAATGTTAAACAAATACTAGTCTGAAAACAATCAGTCATTAAAATTAATCAGCTTGCTAAGTTGTGTTTCCTTTAATAATATAAATGTTATAGAAAAATGGAAACCCCACGCTCTCCGCGAATATTAATCACCAAGATTTATAAATACCGCAACTGTACTGAAAAATAACGTTGCTTATGAATGTTGGCAAGTAAAAAGTATTTGTACTTTGTGATCAAGTGCCATTCTTGGCACATCACACAACGACGAAATGTGTCCTCTGCATTTTAACCCATATGTGACATATTAGTGGGCGGCTATATTATTTAGCTTCATTCTTAAAATAATAATACTAATACCAATAATAATAATAACAAAACCAAATATCCTGTAAATTTTAGAATGTGAAATGGTCGGCTAAGTTGACCTCGAACGGTTCTGCGTACTCATTGTTTTTTTTTTTTTTTTTTTTTTCGTTTCTTGTTTTAAGAAACTGAAGCCACCCAATCAGCGTGCCAATGGAGTGACGTCAAGCGAAGGTTCAGAGAGATTCTAGAATTTATAGTTATTGCTACGTATATCTGGAAGCAGAAGCTGTAATTTTTTTTATTTCTCTCAGTCTTGATTTGGGCTTGGTTGGTGATTACTGTTCCTGTTCAATTCCTTTAAATAACTTCGGCAATGGCTCCTTTCAGTCGCTTGCGTAGTTTTCTACGCACTTGCCTGAGAAGCTTGAAGCGTTCCAACTTTCGTGTGGGCAAATCCACTGCACCATGCTCAAGTGTTGCAACGGGGGTTGCAATAAATGGCAACGCCCCTGCAACGGTCGGGAGTGGCATGCACCTCCCCAGTGGACACGGGGATCACGGGGATCAGTGGGCGGCAGTCTGGGAGAAAATTACAGCCCTCGAAGACGAGGTGGGCCGTTTACGGTCCGAGATCTCCCAGCTTGCCGGTGCCCTGACTCACCCAAATATGCCCCGGAGCAGTTCGGAGACCACTCTTATAGTCCCCACTTCAGCTCCAAGCTGTTTCCCGCCCCCTCCTCCTCCTCCACCGCCTCCTCCTCCTCCACCGCCTCCTCCTCCACCGCCGCCTCCTCCTCCTCCGCCTGCTAATATCCAGGGCCCGAAGCAGAAGAGGAGTCATCCTCAGGGAAGTGGCACAGGACCCACCAATGGCCCCAGCGTGGTGGATGTTCTGGCGGAGCTGCCGCACATTAAACTGCGCCCAGTGCAGAGGTCGCCAGGTGGGACGCCAGTGACCAGGAGGGGACCGACGCAGGGGACGCCCATGCCCTCAGAGGACTTTGCTGCCATTTTAGCAGAAGCACTGAAGAAAAAGTTTAAGCATCAGAACCACTCTGATGAGTAAGAGCAGCAGTCCTCTGAGGCCTTTAAACCTTTTTTACTTAAACTTTTTTTACTTAAATTTTTTATACTTATAACATTTTTATACTTATAACATTTTTATACTTATATCATTTTTATACTTAAGATTTTTATACTTATATACTTTATATACTTAAACTTTATATACTTATACTTTGTGTACTGATTCTATATACTTATTAATAAATAATATATTTATATCACTATTATTTTTAAAAGAGTTGCTGATTTTGTAATACTGCTGCAGCATTCTCCACATGCTAATCACTGCCCCACATCGAATTGGCACTTTGATCAGCCACGAATCACTTCACTACCCCCTGTTGAATGTTGCATCGTATGTTGTTAGATATTTCGTAGTAGTAAGTACTTCATTATTAGGCTGCACAATATTGGAAAAGATGTATTTCTGCAATGAGTATTGCAGTATTTATTTAAATTGAAAATGCTTAAAACAAACCAATTTCTCACAAACACATCTATTCATGAGTGATTTAAACGGCAAGGATGAAAATGATTAGGATTACCTCTTATGATTAGCTCTTGCCAAAATAGGGCTTGTAAACTTTTGTGGTACTCAGAATTAACCCAAACAACTATGACTCTATAATCCTCTATAATCACTCTCACTCTGTCACACTTGAATCAAACTCCAGACCTCGCATGTAATGAGCAAAGTTTTCTTCTTTATTCAGCAATCCAGCATAGTGTTCCAGCCACACTCGGGTACAATGCGCAATGCACCCCGCACCCAGAAATCAGCAGGTTAATATACTATAAGACGGATTCCTCTATATGGACTTCTAAGTCCTGATTGGTTACCAAACATCTGCAAACCAGGTTTCGAACATACAACAAACATAATACGCCACCTCTATTGGTCTACTTCAAGGATGTTCAGTTTCCAATCCTCGTTAGGCCTAGGCCTCCTATGAGTCCCACACATAAGCCTGTCTATCCAGCCTAGGAAGGAGGGCAAAAACCCTAAACATTAGGGAAATTCCACTCCCAACCCAGCAAAAAGGTGCAACCCCCCCTTCGGTGTCCATGGCTGGCATGGCTCACAACGCTATCAGTAAGGGAAACCCCAACCCTATATTACCTAAATAAAGACTTCAGCGTAAACATATACAACCCTTATGGGTACATAACTTGCTTGTGTGTTCAAATGCTACCATACAACAAACTGCGTCTAGCATAGTACAGCAGCTACATTTACCCTCCTGCAGGTCCCCTTTCTCCCCCCAGCGATGTTCCCTTCAGCCCAGTTCTACAAGGTCTGTGGCCTGCAAAGCTGGTTCCGTGCAGGTGGCTGTGAGGCAAGGACACACGGCACCATCCCCAAAACAACAAAACCTGAGACACAAGAACAATCCTACAATGCCTCCCAACCCTGGCCTACCATCACTTTAAATTTCCCTTCCACACTTTGAACTAATGTTAAACATATACTACATAATCCTGAAAAGGAGTGGTCACTAAAATTAAACAGCGAAGAGAAAGCGAAGAACAGTGAGAGGACACCACTGTTTATGGTGTCCTCATCGACCCTTCGCTTGACCCTCTATAGCACAGGTGTCAAACTCCAGTCCTGGAGGGCCGGAGCCCTGCACATTTTTGGGTTTCCCCTCATTTAACACACCTGATTCAACTCCTTGTGCTAATTACCACACAGCTCTTGAGCTGAATCATTTGTGGTGGAACAGGGAAAGAACTAAGCTACACAGGGCTCTGGCCCCCCAGGACTGGAGTTTGACACCCCTGCTCTATAGTCTGCCTACAGAACCAACAGACCTGTGGACGATGCAGTTAACACTGGACTCCATTTCTTACTCCGACACTTGGAGTGCCCTGAGGCATATGTTAGGATTCTGTTTGTGGACTTTAGCTTTGCATTTAATACTATTCTATCGGAGCTAATGCGGACTGAACTCTCACAACTGTCTGTGCCTGATCCAAAATAACATATTATAACCACGATGGCCCAGTTTTACGCTACAATCATTGAGTCCATCCTCACCTGCTCCATCACAGCCTGGTTTGGATCAGCCTCTGAACGAGACAAGGCCAGACTGCAACACATCATCCACTCAGCAGAGCGAATAATCGGCAGTAACCTGCCTACCCTCCAGACACTTTACATCACCAGAACCAGGAAACGGGCATACAAAATCTTTGAGGACCCATCTCACCCTGCTCACCACATCTTTCAAGCCTTACCCTCCATGAGAAGACTCATGGCAATCAGAACCAAGACCACAAGACACGCCAAGAGCTTCTAAGTTCCTTAGTCCCTCAGGTAGTCTCTCTCATTAACCAAACCAGTCTCTGAATGGACGTTCAATTAATCGTCAGCTGCAGTGAAATATCCACCAGCATAACCAGTGAACAACTGATAAACTTCCTCTATGATTATATTCTGCACTCTTGCACATTATGCACACATACTGCAAACTCTGTATACATATTGCACTCTTGCACATATAGTTGACTTGGCTGCTAATTAATAACGGCACCATTTAAGAGCCCTTTAAATTATTATGCCATTTATGTAGTTTATATTCATACTACAATTATTACTATGTACACACATATATAAATATCATAATACCATCATCACTGCCATTTATAAAATTAATTATCATGTAATTATCATATTACCTAATTGCCAATCTATTGTTTATTACCTTTCTGCATATGTCTTTGCTAAACGTGGTATGTTCTTTGTAATGTCATGTAAAAGCACCACCAAGGCAAATTCCTTGTATGGAAACATATCTGGATTCCGATTCTACATCCTTCATCAGTACTAGAAAACTTCCATCCAGCGTTGCATTTCACTTTGACGCTGTCGCTTTTGAAACACTTTTCTGTGATCTAGCTCTTGTTTTGGTCGCCGGCTATCATCCAACAAAAGGTTCATTTCAGCTCTCCTAATCTGACATAAACCACACTCACAAACACTTTCGGGTTACTGTGCCACCGGGAAGGGATGGACTCCGGTCAGGATGGGTTTCCAGCATTTCCTATCCTGGCTGTTCTCTTTAGGGACAAACACAAGAATGGAGTCTACCCAGCTGGAAATTGTACGTTCCCTGTACGTTCAGAGAACGTACCCATTGGTGTAAAGGACGTCGCTGTGTAACCTTCCCAGAATGTTCCCGGGATGTCACGATGTGGAGTTCTTTAGACGTTCGGGGAACATCATTTTGGGAAAATTCGGGGAACTTTCAGGACGTGTTGGTAACGTTTCGGGTCCTATGTGGTCTTTTCATCACTTTCCCAGGATTTTTATAGATCTTGAGTGACAATTACAGTAACCTTTAGGGGACCTACCTGGAATGTTATTTTTTAGTCCTTGCACCACCTTCTCAAAGCAAGGGCTGTACGATCACATCACCATATGTGATCTTTCCACGAGTAATACTGAGATTTTTATGCAACAGAAAAGGAGAGATTACCCAAAATAACCTGTAATGAAATAGGACTTGTTATTATCTACCAATTAACATAGTGTGACAAATAGGTTAGTGGTGTTACCCCGAGCTGCAACAACAGACACAAAACAGTACCTAATCCAATGAGTAATATTGTGCATGCGCACATCACAATGATGCGGAGGTGGATTTTTCGTACAGCACAACTCAGATCGTTTGCAGAACTTTAGTAACATTACAGGGACTTTTGCACAACATTTAGGTGACTTAAAGTTTAATATATGCAATACCAAAACGTGTTTACACTATAAAACAATTATATCCAATGCATTTCAGTTCTTATTATTTCTTTTATTGTTCATAATTCGAGTGAGAGAGAGAGAGAGAGAGAGAGAGAGAGATGTTTTGGTTTTGGACCAAAAATGACTCAGATTATGTAAAACAATAATTTAAACAAATTATTTACATGAAACAATTACTTCAGTCACTGTAGTAACATCTAAAATGTTCTTTTCTCAAACTGAGCTGAAACCATCCAAAAACACTATCAATAAAAAAGAAAGAAACGTTTGAGAGAAAACTCCGTCACTGTCTTCAATTTGATATCGTGTAGATGGCCCAGGTTCTTCTTCCGCTGCCTGAAAATCATAAATAACAATATTTCCCAGTCACTTCATTTACTTTTTAATTGCTTTTGATTACCCTTAGGTGTACAGGCTATGAGGTAACTTAGCATATTAACCAAATGTGTTTGCCATGTAAAGTGTGGAAATATAAGACAAAACTGAGATTATTAGTTGTTAGACTATGAGTAGGTGTCCATGAATTTGAGACAGAAACAAAGGTTTAATAGAGAGACAAGGTGAAGGGTAATTAAAGTAACCAGTTACACTAATATCTTGGATGTCCTCCTGTGTTGCCATAAAATGTTACAGCACCTTTGTCACGA
Source organism: Paramormyrops kingsleyae (assembly GCF_048594095.1). Classification (NCBI taxonomy): domain Eukaryota; kingdom Metazoa; phylum Chordata; class Actinopteri; order Osteoglossiformes; family Mormyridae; genus Paramormyrops; species Paramormyrops kingsleyae. The sequence continues at coordinate 22,113,558 of NC_132820.1, read as the reverse complement.
CCGGGTGACGGGCGAGCGAGTGGGATGCGGAAAAGCAGGAGCAGGGAGACCGCAATCCAAGGGCAACGGGGTTTATTATGGAGAACAAGCAGACAGGGGAGCACTCGGTTAACAACGTCAATGACAGACCTGGGGAAACAGACTCGAACGCGGACTGAAACACACAAGACAAGCCGAAATAACAGGAAATAGGTGATCACAATCAGGGTAGTGCACGTGAGTAATGAGGGGACGTGGCACACACGAGGATCGGACGAGCTGGGCGTGATGACCTTGGCTTGTCCGATTTAAGTGAACAGGTACTACGAATTTAAAAATGGCATCAATGTGCAGTGCAGTTTTAAGTGTTAACTGCTCCGAAGAAAAACAAAAAAAACTTACAGGTATTGGGTGGATCTTTGCACGGTGAGGTGCGTGTTTTAGGGTATCCCCTATATAATTTTCAATGTCCTTCTCGCTAACCCTCGGAAATTGTGCAGCACAAGCTCCTAGAAAAAATGCAGTATTTAATAAATATTAAACAATGGGTCTATGCAATGTAATGGACATTTTGTGAAATCTAACCGTTTAACATACTAGGTAATTTAAAACAACATGGTGGAGTGCTGTTCCCAAGAAGGACAGCTTTCCTTTTCGGCCTTTCAGGCTGTAACTGTGACCAGACCTCGTTTGTAGCCATCTTTCTGAGGGTTCTCCTCACAACGTCCCCAATGCTGCAGCCTCCCATCAGACTAAAAAAACGGATCTATACAACATATGAAGATAAATACTTAAAAACAATTCTTAGTGTTGCAATTAGACAAACCCTTTTAAACAGCAATATAGCATATCAACATTCCATCTTTAGTTTTTGTTCTGGGCCCTCCAACTGCAATTTGAATCCCTCAAGCTCTTGCACTGTCCTGCAGGGCTTCTCAAAACACATGTTCTCCATGGACGCCGGGCCAGGGGGATTTTTTTGAATGGTCTGGACCAGGTGTTCAATACTGTTTCCAGTGTCTGCCTGCATCCTTTCAATGGCCATCATGATTCTTTCATGGATGGGGTCTAGGGGGCTTAACAGGGTTGCCAACTAACGCATCTGGCGTGACACTTAAGGCCAATTGATGCTTCACTTTTCCGTGTTCGTTTTCAGATGCGGACAAGGGGACGTCACGTAAATTTCACAATTTCTCGCGTTCGATTTTTACAATCTTATCCTAATTTTATCATATCCTATGTTATCTAATGTTATACAACCTATCCTATCCTTATTATATATTATTTTATGCTTATCGTAAGCTATCCTAATTTTATCGTATCCTATGTTATGTTATATAATGTTATCTTAACCTTATCTCTACTTATCATTATCTTAATCTTATCCTTTATCTTATACAATCTTATCTTAAACTTCTTCTTTTAACCTATCCTATCTTGATTTTATGGTATCCTATGTTATGCAATTGTTTCTTTTTTTTGTCAATGTATTTTTTATTGGTTTTTTCAGACATACAAAAACCCCCCACAGGTACAAGCATTAAGACAAATAAACATAACACCACAAGACAAAAAAAAAAAAAAAAGTAGTCACTCAGTTACTTTGTACACATCACACATTATCGAGAGTCAAGGTGCATTGTCAGCTGTTCTATATGAGAAATAAAAGGATGTCATACCATATCAAACTTTCCCACTGATGCATGCAATGCATATCTAATCTTTTCAATCTTAAGGAAAAACATGACATCACATATCCATCTAACAAAGGAGGGGGGGTTTCTCATTTTTCCAATTTAAAAGAATGAGTCGCCGAGCCAAAAGGGAGGAGTAGGCTATACAATTTAATTGTGTCTTTCGTAATGGGAGATCATTCAATGGTACGCCAAAAAGTCCGATAAAAGGTCAAAGGTTACCCCCGAAATCACAGAATACACCTCAAATATTGAAGACCAGAATGCAGTCATACTTGGACATGACCAAAAAGTGTGAAAGAGAGTAGCAGGTGCTTGTCTACATCTGTCACAAATAGGATTAACCCCCGGGTAAATCTTGGATAACTTAACCCCAGACATGTGAAGTCTATGTACAATCTTGAACTGAATGAGGCAGTGCCTCGCACAAATAGAGGAGGAGTGGATTCTTTGAAGTATGTTAGACCATTGACCATCATTAATAGTTGTACCCATATCCTTCTTTTACTATTGTCAGTGAAGAACCTTCCATGTCAAATATATTTGTGTACAGCTTTGAGACGGTTCCCCTAAGCTCTGGCTGACTTTCTATGATTGAATCAAGAAATGATGTCTGAGGTAGTGAAGGAAAATGACTGACGTTATTCTGTGTGAAATGTCTAACTTGTAGGTATCTGAAAAAGTGATTTGCTGGCAGAGCAAACTCCTGTCTAACCTGATCAAATGACACGAAGACGCCATCCTTATATAACATCTTAATATTCAACGCTCCATTTTTAAACCATTGTCTGAATGCATTATCTAATAGAGAAGCTGGAAATAGCAGGTTGGCCATGACAGGGGCGTAAACAGACATGGAGGCTAGGCCATAATGTTTACGAAACTGAGACCAGATCCTTAGTGCAGGGCTTAAAGTATTCCGGCACCGTGCCGGATCTCCGGCGTGCGGCCGTGAGGGAAAAAAATAATAATATTTTAGAGCCTGCGCATGCGGTTTAATATTTTCGAGCCAATTTATTTCACCTACCAATCATATGAGAGGAACGCAGCTTTAACTAACGTTACAAGCCTATCAGAAGCAGAGAAGGGCGGGTCCTTGCAACACGGTATGATTGACACCCATACGTCAATGTCACGTTAGCGTTGTCGGAGAAAAAAAAATGGAGCGCAAGTTTATGAAGCCTGGGGATGATGTCCTAGCAATAGATAAAGGACTCAAAAATAAATGGTGCTGGGTGTGGATTGAAGAAAGTAGAAATGGCGAGCCTTTTGGCAGTTGGTGCAAGAAACTGAGAGAGCCCGGGGCTTGTTTCTGCATGATTTGCTGGAGGAAGCTACTGTATGCCAGCAGCGGTAAGAAAGTGCTTGCTTGTCATGATTTAGACTCCGGTCATAGAGCCGCTGCCCGTGCACTCAAACTTACCACGACGTTGCCGGGAGCAACTGTTACAGCTGACACACCGTTGTCTATGACTGACCGTGTCTGCGATTTAAAAATACGTTTGTGCACATTTATAGCAGAACATGATTTGGCATTCAGAATTTCGCATCCACTGGTCACCCTGTGTAAAAAACTGGCAGAAGACAAAAAAGCGTTAACTAGCCTGTCGGTTTCAAATCAACATGCGAGTTACATGAACACTCATGGAATTGCATTACAGTTCAAAAAATGTTTGTCTGAGAAGCTAAAAAAATGCATGTTCTCACTCAATGTTGATGAAGCAACAACCTTGAATATGGATAAAACACTCAATGTGCTTGTTCGCTTTTTTGATAATGAAAGCAACAGAGTAATAACACAACATCTGGCAAGCAGAAAAGTCAACATTGCAAATGCCCCAAACCTTATGCTGGAACTTAAAGATGTCATGCAGACTTATGGTCTTGAGTGGAGACAAGTTACCAGCATCCTCCTTGACAACTGTGCAGTCATGAGAGGAAAAAAGTCTGGCCTTGAAACTCAAGCAAGGAAGGCGAACCCATACCTCCTTGATGTATCTGGAGACACCGTGCACATGGTTTCCAATGCTGCCAAGGCCCTCATGAGTCCGTTCAGCACAGAAGTGGAAAATTTCTGCTCCGATGTCTATTATGATATTGAGAAGTCACCAAAACAGAAGGAGATTTTCTCAGACTTTCAGAGTCTGCTCCATCTTCCTTCCAAGAGCTTGATAAGACCTATTAGCAACAGATTTCTTCAGATGCTGGAGGTGTGCACCAGGCTGAATGAACTCATGGATGTACTGGTGGTGCATTATTACTATGTGCTGGATTGATTGATTGATTGATTGATTCCCTTTATTGCTGTTGCAATTCACCATGTCACTAGTCACAAGTACCAGCGAAAAGCAGGCCATCAACCCGACCATACATACACAAACATTATAGGGGGGCAGACAGGTCAGGAAGACAGGGGACTGTAGGAAAACTCAGAGAAACAGATTACGTGAGGAGAGTGGAGGTGAATAAAAAAAACAGCCCCCAGACTGTACTCCAGTAGGAAGTACAATATAGGAACAGAAAAAAAAACACCTCAGCAATAAGCACATAGTCACCACATCTCACAACACTAAAGTCGAGACTTGCAACAGGGTAGGGAAGGGAATCCAAATGAAGAACACAAATACAGGTAATGCTAATCATTTTGTAGTATAAATTAAGTATTTTTTAATGTGCTGTCTCTGCAGTTAACCATTTTTATTGTATTATATTGCATGTAGAGTGATGTGCTAGTTTAGAGTGTTGTTAGGTTTTATGTAGGAATAAGCAATGAAAATAGCCACAGTGGTGTGTGTGTGTGTGTTTGTGTGATACAGAAGGCTTCTTAATGAATTGCTGACGAGATATGCACTAACAGTTGAGGAAAAGACCAGAGTAGAAATTCTTCAACAAGAACAAGCCACAACATCCCGAATGGGAACACAAGCCAACCTTGACCGGAAGGCACGAATCTCTGTGCTCTTTACAGAGTTTGACCGATTCAAAGTCATGGTCGACATGTTCAGAGGTATCTTGTAGCAGGCTAACTTGTGTAGGCAAAAACTTTAGGCTAAATGTAATGAAAGTTAATAACAGTTGTTGTTTTTTACAAAGGGAACAGCCAGGTCTCTACTACAGCAATCATAACCAGCTTTAGAAGTTATGCAGAGTTATATAGAAGTGTTCAAATAAACAGCAGTTTATTGTTAAAAAAAAGTGAATAAAGTGAAATTATTTTTAATCAGTATGTTATTTCCATATTTCAAATGTAATGGAAAGATTAGACATTCAATTCCAAGGCAAAAAATGTAAAATACTTTATTAAGTGTGCATTTTTTTTTACAGGAAATGAAGAGAAGGAATATTTATCTTAAGAAAAAAATATAGCAGTGTTGTGAATTTTTTCTTTTCTCTTCAGCCACAAACATTCACATACACTTAAAACATTTTAAAGATTTAACTGATGATAACATCTGATTATGATCTGATTAACATCTGACAAAAACAATGATTATGCACCAAAATATTACTTCAGTAATTTAAAGTTAAGTTAAATCTTGAAAAATGTCTTAAGTTTATGTCAAGTGTTTGAAAAATCTCAACATTGCAATTTTTTTATTTTTTTTTGGGAACAGATTCATATTCCATTTCCTTTGCTTCCAGTAAAAAAAACTGCAGACCTGGTCAAATTCGTTAATAATTTGATTTGGAGTAATTTTTCCATTACATCTGATATATGGAAATAAAAGCTATTAAAAGTATTTATACTTTATTCACTTTTTTAAAACGCACTGCTATTTATTTGAACTGTATGCAACTTGTCTTTAATTCTGTTTTCTTGTTGGGTTTTTTTTACGCATGTGAAAATGTCAAATAAAAATAATTTTTTTTTTAATGTTTGCAGGCATACTTTCAACATTTCAGGGATTTTTGAAAAAAATGCAACATGAAAAACCAATGGCGCACTTGCTGCACGTGGAGATGGTGGCCCTAGTTCGAGAGCTCCTCAGCAAATTTATGAAGCTGGAAGCCATCCCACTGAGTGCAAAGGATATCATCAAGGTTGATGTCCGGAGTAAAGATTTGCAACTTTAAGACAAAAGGTTGTCTGTTGGAAGATACTGCTACTCTGCACTAAACAAGGCCCGTGTGGAGAGGCTGATATGGGTGAGAAACATTTACAACTCTCTCAGAGAAGGGTACATGAAGTCATCAGAGTTCCTTCTCAAAGACCTTCCTCTGGACAACAAGATAATCACCTCACTTTCTGCACTCACTCCCTCTCTGATTCAAGATGACTCCATCTGTGGGGCTTTTATCACATTAGGAGAGGCCTTGCCTAATGTGGTCGCACCAGAAGAGATTGGTCAGGTGGAGGAAGAGATACGGGCGTACCAAATAGAGGTGGACCTGGTAACGTGTGCCCAGAACTACATTGAAGAAGAAGGCCGAGTTGATGTAGATTGGTGGAGCAGAGTTGTATCCATGAAAAATCCAGAGAGAGGTGTGAGATTTCCCATTCTGGGTCAGCTGGTCAAAGCACTACTTAGCATTTTCACAGGCCCCCTGGTTGAGGGATCATTTAATCTCATGGGTGATATTCTTGAAGCAGACAGATGCTCCATGAATGTGGAAACTTATGAGAGCCTTGCAATTGTAAAATCCACGATTAAAGCAAGGGAGTGGACAGCATCGACAATGACAATAGACCAGCCATTAAGGTGGTCTTGCCTGTCATCGTATCAAACATATCAAAAACATCTGCAGAAAAAGAAAGAGGCACAACAGGCACAAAAGAAGAAAAGGGTGAATGAGGCAGCAAGGATTCGGCCATCACAGATGGCAAACAAACTCATACGGCAGGCCAGGAATATCGCTGGATCAGCCAAAGCCTCCTCTAGACGAGTCAAACACTCATCCTCGTCCACTGGACCATCCAGACCTTTTTCAACCTCCTCTGGACCAGCCAGACCCTCACCAACCTCCACTGGACCATCCAGACCCTCACCAACCTCCACTGGACCATCCAGACCTTTTTCAACCTCCTCTGGACCAGCCAGACCCTCAGCCTCCTCCTCTGGACCATTCAGACCATTTTCAACTTCCAATGGACCAGCCAAACTCTTTCTCTCTCCCTCTGGACCAGCCAAAGCCTCATCTTCATCCTCTGGACCAGCCAAAGCCTCATCTTCATCCTCAGGACCAGCCAAAGCATCATCTTCATCCTCTGGACCAGCCAAAGCCTCATCCTTATCTTCTGGACCAGACTCTTCTGGACTAGCCAAACTCTTTCTCCCTCCCTCTGGACCAGCCAAAGCCTCATCCTCATCATCTGGACCAGCCAAAGCCTCATCCTCCTCCACTGTACCAGCTCCATCTTCTGGTCCAAATGTCTTAAAAAGAAAGAGTTTGCAGGACTTTGCTTACAACCCAGAAAAAAAGAAAAAATAAGTGATAATGGCCTTGATTTCACTTCTAATCTTCAGTTTAGCAGTTCAGTTCTTTAGCACTTTGAGCACTTGTTATTTATGCACTTTAAGCACTTGCTATTGTTTAGCAGTTTTTTTTGTACTTTATTTTTGTTATTATTGTCAATATTTGAAGTAAGTCCTTCAAATAAAAAAGTCCCCCCCAAAAAAAAGTTCAACTGTAATGAAAAATAACGTTGCTTATGAATGTTGGCAAGTAAAAAAGTATTTGTACTTTGTGATCAAGTGCCATTCTTGGCACATCACACAACGACGAAATGCGTCCTCTGCATTTTAACCCATATGTGATATATTAGCTATATTATTTAGCTTCATTCTTAAAATAATAATACTAATACCAATAATAATAATAACAAAACCAAATGTAGCCAGGTCTATAAAGCTACCATAAGGCTTTGAAGCTATTATAGAGCGTAATTTGTAAAGAGGGAGACATGAACCTTACAATAAGTTGTGTATACCAAAGTGGGCAGCTGTCTCTTTAAGACGTTCCTGAGTGCCGAAAGGTAGGGTGGGAGTTTTTTTTTTCCGGCGGGTTTTTCTAGACGGAGGAAGGCGGGTAAAGAGAGCGGAAAGAGGAGTGAACGGCAACTTAGGGAAATAAACGTATATATCTACATATATATATTTGTGTAGGTGTCAACGTTTAGAGCACTGTTTATTTTTTTTGGCCTAAGCATACAATTGCAGCAATTAGTGGATAGAAAGATTTTGGTGCAAGTGCTCTCTTTTGGATATCCTGGTAGGTCAATTTACCTGTTTGAAAATATAGATATAGGGATCATTAGTGTGAAGGAAAAACAGTCAGGATATGAATGCGAACCTTTGCTGATTGTGTGGTTGATTATTTTCTTTACTAATGTATCATTTTTTGTAGTTGTATGTAAAATGCTAAAGCTACCTATAAGGCTACTTGCTAATTGATCGGAATACGTTGACTGTGATATGGTGTTATTCAGTTTAGCCACCCTGTTAGTACCATTGCAGGTTGAAATGTTTATAATGTGCATATATAAGTATATACATGTATATGTGTATATTAATGTTATTCAGGAAATCTGTGTATGGCCTAATGTGAATCTGAGATTGCGCTGTATGTTAATGGATGATGGAAAAAAATATAATTTTGTGTGATGTTTAAGTAAGACATCTAACTCTCTGTACTTTGTGTGCAGACTGTTTTTTTGGATTTGATTCCGTTCCGAATTCAGTATTTTTTCGGCCAAGGAAGATCGCTTGTTTCACAGAGTCGCTCCCTCTGCGTTGAACTGCGCAATGTAACAAGTTTTTTGCAACTGGAGATTTTTTTCTTTCCCAGCGCTTTGTGAAGAAATCCTCAAGTGTTGCAACGGCATCCACCTCCCCAGTGGACACGGGGATCTCCAGCATGCTGCTGTTGCAGCAGAGGCAGGGTCCGAGTGGGCGGCAGTTTGGAAAAAGATTGCAGCCCTCGAAGACAAGGTTCCGGTCCGAGATTTCCATGCTTGCTGGTGCCCTGACTGACCCATATATATCCCGGAGTAGTTCGGAGACCACTGGGACTCCTTTTGTAGTCCCCACTTCAGCTCCAAGCTATTTCCCGCCCCCTCCTCCTCCTCCTCATCCTCCACCGCCACCTAGTCCTCCTCCACCTGCTAGTATCCAGGGCCCCAAGCAGAGTCATCGTCAGGGAAGTGGCGCAGGACCCACCAAAGGCCCCAACATGGTGGATGTCCTGGCGGAGCTGCCCCGCATTAAACTGCACCCGGTGCTGAGATCGCCAGGTGGGACGCCAGTGCCAAGGAGGGGCTGACACAGGGGACGCCCATGGCCTCAAGAGGACATTACTTCCATCTTATCAAAGGCTCTGGCGGGTGTGGGCGGCCTCCTCTCTTGGGCCGTGGGCCGGGTGGTGCTTGGCTCTGCTGCGCCGTGGTGGGGTCCTGGCGGGCAGTCCGGGGGATCTTGGGACACTGGGGGCCTTCTAGGCGGATTGGGGGGTTCGGTTTGGGCTGGGCGGGGGGGCTCGCCGCCCGTCCTCCCTCTGCGGGCCTCCCTGTACGGGGGTTGGCGCCCCTTTAGTCCCTCGCGGGCTGCTTCCTGGGTTGGGCGGGTGGTTATCTCCGGGGCACATGGCCGTGGGCCCTTGTGCTGGGGGGGCGGCAGGGTGGCCTCGGTTGCCTGGTTTCTCCTGCCTTCGCCTTCGGCCTTGTGGGGGGGTGGGGTGCTGTCGCTTCCCCCGACGGCATCATATGCCAGCACATCCAATGACAAATCAGTTCACACCTACACTTACACATACATATAAGAATGGTTGAGCGATCAGTATCATTATTATTGTTACTTTTTAGCGTGTGTTATAGACATAGGAATTGAAATATACATGTATAAGGGTAGGATCACGTGTGTGTATGCTACATATATATATATATATATAATACCTATTTGTCACATTATTAATTATAATTATTATTACTGATGTTATAATGTTTGTTGTTTGATGTCCTTGTAATGAGTGTTATTTTTCTTATTGTTGTTTGTATTCTGTATTCCCCTACACTTCATTTTCTCCGTCCCACCTACATTATTAGTTTTATTTTTCCTGTATACCTCTGTTTCCTTTTTTTTTTTTTCTTTTCTCTCCCCATGGTGATTAATGTCTGTTCTCGTTACGATTGTTGTTTCTGTATCCCCCATTTATTTATTTTTTTCCTTTCCTCCACGGGACGGGTGAGTTCGGAGCAGCCACACTCTTTGCTCTTGAATTTAGTGTAAAATAAAGTTGTCCTCCGAAGAGGGGGGGTGGTGGTGGGGAATTTAAAAAAGAAAGAAAAAAGGAAAGGGAAAAGAGAAAAAAAAATAAAAAAATCAAAGGCTCTGAAAAAGAAGTTCAGGCACCAGATCCACTCTGATGAGTAGGAGAAGCGGTCCTCTGAGCCCTTAAACTTTTTATACTTATATCATTTTTATACTTAAGACTTATATACTTTATATACTTAAACTTTATATACTTATACTTTATGTACTTATACACTCACCTAAAGGATTATTAGGAACACCATACTAATACGGTGTTTGACCCCCTTTCGCCTTCAGAACTGCCTTAATTCTACGTGGCATTGATTCAACAAGGTGCCGAAAGCATTCTTTAGAAATGTTGGCCCATATTGATAGGATAGCATCTTGCAGTTGATGGAGATTTGTGGGATGCACATCCAGGGCACCAAGCTCCCGTTCCACCACATCCCAAAGATGCTCTATTAGGTTTAGATCTGGTGACTGTGGGGGCCATTTAAGTACAGTGAACTCATTGTCATGTTCAAGAAACCAATTTGAAATGATTCGAGCTTTGTGACATGGTGCATTATCCTGCTGGAAGTAGCCATCAGAGGATGGGTACATGGTGGTCATAAAGGGATGGACATGGTCAGAAACAATGCTCAGGTAGGCCGTGGCATTTAAACGATGCCCAATTGGCACTAAGGGGCCTAAAGTGTACCAAGAAAACATCCCCCACACCATTACACCACCACCACCAGCCGGCACAGTGGTAACAAGGCATGATGGATCCATGTTCTCATTCTGTTTACTCTACCATTTGAATGTCTCAACAGAAATCGAGACTCATCAGACCAGGCAACATTTTTCCAGTCTTCAACTGTCCAATTTTGGTGAGCTTGTGCAAATTGTAGCCTCTTTTCCTATTTGTAGTGGAGATGAGTGGTACCCAGTGGGGTCTTCTGCTGTTGTAACCCATCCGCCTCAAGGTTGTGCGTGTTGTGGCTTCACAAATGCTTTGCTGCATACCTCGGTTGTAACGAGTGGTTATTTCAGTCAAAGTTGCTCTTCTATCAGCTTGAATCAGTCGGCCCATTCTCCTCTGACCTCTAGCATCAACAAGGCATTTTCGCCCACGGGACTGCCGCATACTGGATGTTTTTCCCTTTTCACACCATTCTTTGTAAACCCTAGAAATGGTTGTGCGTGAAAATCCCAGTAACTGAGCAGATTGTGAAATGAGCAGATTGTGAAATACTCAGACCGGCCCGTCTGGCACCAACAACCATGCCACGCTCAAAATTGATTAAATCACCTTTCTTTCCCATTCTGACATTCAGTTTGGAGTTCAGGAGATTGTCTTGACCAGGACCACACCCCTAAATGCATTGAAACAACTGCCATGTGATTGGTTGATTAGATAATTGCATTAATGAGAAATTGAACAGGTGTTCCTAATAATCCTTTAGGTGAGTGTATACTTTATATGCTTATATTTATATACTTATACTTTGTGTACTGATTATATATACTTATTAATAAATAATATATTTTTATCACTATTATTTTTAAAAGAGTTGCTGATTTTGTAATACTGCTGCAGCATTCTCCACATGCTAATCACTGCCCCACATCGAATTGGCACTTTGATCAGCCATGAATCACTTCACTACCCCCTGTTGAATGTTGCATCATATGTTGTTAGATATCTCGTAGTAGTATTGCAGTATTTATTTAAATTGAAAATGCTTAAAACAGATCAATTTCTCACAAACACATCTATTCATGAGTGATTTAAACGGCAAGGATGAAAATGATTAGGATTAGCTCTTGCCAAAATAGGGCTTGTAAACTTTTGTGGTACTCAGAATTAACCCAAACAACTATGACTCTATAATCCTCTATAATCACTCTCACTCTGTCACACTTGAATCAAACTCCAGGCCTCGCATGTAATGAGCAAAATTTTCTTCTTTATTCAGCAATCCAGCATAGTGTTCCAACCACACTCGGGGACAATGCCAGAAATCAGCAGGTTAATATACTATAAGACGAATTCCCCTATATGGACTTCTAAGTCCTGATTGGTTACCAAACATCTGCAAACCAGGTTTCGAACATACAACAAACATAATACGCCACCTCTATTGGTCTACTTCAAGGATGTTCAGTTTCCAATCCTCGTTAGGCCTAGGCCTCCTATGAGTCCCACACATAATCCTGTCTATCCAGCCTAGGAAGGAGGGCAAAAACCCTAAACATTAGGGAAATTCCACTCCCAACCCAGCAAAAAGGTGCAACCCCCCCTTTGGTGTCCATGGCTGGCATGGCTCACAATGTTATCAGTAAGGGAAACCCCAACCCTATATTAATTGAGGGAATAATTAATAAAATAAAGGGAATGATTCTATAAGGCTGTAACTAATCAAAACAAGAACTGACTGGCGCGCCGGCAAGTCAAGGCTACCTAATCGGAACAGATAGGGGGGCGACAGAGAACATCAGCGGCCCCTACTTATCTTTTAGCCTTCCAGAAGGCCAAGAACAGTACGAGCCAGCTAGAATCACACATATGGTTGTCACGTACACGGAAGGTACCGAGAAAGGGGGGGAGATGCCCAAAGGGCTTTAAAAGGGATACAGCTGATACATATGGCAGAGCCTCCTCCTGTACATGCTGAATGTATGTCAGACGGCCGCTCCCGGATTGCAATCTGTCAGACAATAAACCGGTGATTTGCAACTTCTCCCCGTGTCAGCTGTGAATCTCTTCTCATCCACGGACCCGGTGGAGACGCCGTGCTCCAACATACCTAAATAAAGACTTCAGCGTAAACATATACAACCCTTATGGGTACATAACTTGCTTGTGTGTTCAAATGCTACCATACAACAAACTGCGTCTAGCATAGTATAGCAGCTACATTTCAAGGCTTCCTGCAGGTCCCCTTTCTCCCCCCGGCGATGTTCCCTTCAGCCCAGTTCTCCAAGATCTGTGGCCTGCAAAGCTGGTTCCGTGCAGGTGGCTGTGAGGCAAGGACACACGGCACCATCCCCAAAACAACAAAACCTGAGACACAAGAACAATCCCACAATGCCTCCCAACCCTGGCCTACCATCACTTTAAATTTCCCTTCCACACTTTGAAGTAATGTTAAACATATACTACATAATCCTGAAAAGGAGTGGTCACTAAAATTAAACAGCTCGCAGATCTTCACAATGCAAGAAATGCAAAGATGGAGAAAGCGAAGAACAGTTCACAGCCGGCTGGGCACATTGTCATCATCAAAGATTTTAAGCATGTTTATTTATATAGCACAATTCGGGCACAAGGCAATTCAAAGTGCTTTACAAAGACAAGGATACAATCAAATTAAAATGTCAAAATCACATTTCAAAGATAAGTAAAAGAAATAATAATGAAAATAAATAATTTTATTAATCAATTACAATGAACACATAATAATAAGAAAAAGCCAAAATAAATAAATAGCTAACTGAAAAGACGTCACATTTTAATGACAGAAAATGACTGGTGCTGCACTAGGAAACTCTGACCATGCAACAATTCATCTAATTCCAGCATACAGACAAAATCTGAAAACTGCTAAACCTGTTGTTACTAGAGTGAAACACTGAACATGTGGAGCAGTAGAGCAATTAAAATCATGCTTTGACTCGACAGACTGGAATGTTTTCAAAACTGCTACTAACAGCGTGGATGAATACACGGACACTGTAACATGGCACATAAGCTTCTGCGAGGACTCTCGCATTCCCAAATAGTCTGTTGTCAGCTATAATAACGACGAACCATGGTTTACAACTGAACTCAGGCAGCTTCCTAAAACAAAAGATGAAGCTTACAGGAGTGGTGACAAAAACCTGTTCAAATTCTACTGCGGGTTTGAAAAGCCACATTCGCGCATCATACAGCCCTCACCTTTTCAATGGCCTTCTTCACACCTGGGTACCTTCACACCTCGCCCACACTATACCCAGCTCACCCCCCCCACGTCCAGCCACCTCCCCAGGAGAATCAACGACAGAGATGTAAACAAGATCTTCAGCAGCCAGAATACAAGGAAAGCTCCTGGTTCAGACTCTGTCTCCCCAGCCACTCTGAAGCACTGTGCAGATCAATAGTCACCTGTCTTCACAGATATTTTCAACCAGTCACTGAACCAGTCAGTGACTACAGACTGGTGGCTCTCACATCGGTGGTAATGAAGGCTTTTGAGAGACTTGTGCTGTCATACCTTAAAACCATCACAGACCTATCGCTTGACCCCAGGCTACAGTCTGCCTACAGAACCAACAGACCTGTGGACGATGCAGTTAACACTGGACTCCATTTCTTACTCCGACACTTGGAGTGCCCTGAGACATATGTTAGGATTCTGTTTGTGGACTTTAGCTTTGCATTTAATACTATTCTATCGGAGCTAATGCGGAATGAACTCTCACAACTGTCCGTGCCTGATCCAAAATAACATGTTATAACCACGATGGCCCAGTTTTACGCTACAATCATTGAGTCCATCGTCACCTCCTCCATCACAGCCTGGTTTGGATCAGCCACTGAACGAGACAAGGCCAGACTGCAACACATCATCCACTCAGCAGAGCGAATAATCGGCAGTAACCTGCTTACCCTCCAGACACTTTACATCACCAGAACCAGGAAACGGGCATACAAAATCTTTGAGGACCCATCTCACCCTGCTCACCACATCTTTCAAGCCTTACCCTCCATGAGAAGACTCATGGCAATCAGAACCAAGACCACAAGACACGCCAAGAGCTTCTCCCCTCAGGTAGTCTCTCTCATTAACCAAACCAGTCTCTGAATGGACGTTCAATTAATCGTCAGCTGCAGTGAAATATCCACCAGCATAACCAGTGAACAACTGATAAACTTCCTCTATGATTATATTCTGCACTCTTGCACATTATGCACACATACTGCAAATTCTGTATACATATTGCACTCTTGCACATATAGTTGACTTGGCTGCTACTTAATAACGGCACCATTTAAGAGCCCTTTAAATTATTATACCATTTATATAGTTTATATTCATACTACAATGATTATTATGTACACACACATATATAAATATCATAATACCATCATTACTACCATTAATAAACTTAATTATCATATAATTATCATATTACCCAATTGCCAGTCTATTGTTTATTACCTTTCTGCATATGTCTTTGCTAAATGTGGGTAACTTTCGCCAGTGTGGGGAAGCAATAAAAAAGGCCAACAGAATGTTGGGTTATATCTCTAGGTGTGTGGAGTTTAAGTCAAGGGAGGTGATGATACACTTATATAATTCCTTGGTAAGACACCACCTAGAATACTGTGTGCAGGTTTGGTCACCATACCTCAAGAAGGACATTGCTGCCTTAGAAAAGGTGCAACGAAGAGCTACGAGAATGATTCCTGGTCTTAGAGGAATGTCTTATGAGGAGAGGTTAGCGGAACTCAATCTGTTTAGCCTTGAGCAAAGGAGACTAAGGGGGGATATGATTCAGGTCTATAAGATTCTAACGGGTCTGGATGCTCTTCAGCCAAATGACTATTTCAATATTAGTCTAAATACTAGAACTCGTGGCCATAAGTGGAAATTAGCGGGAGAAAAATTTGAGGAAGCACTTCTTTACACAGCGTGTAGTTAGAGTATGGAATAGTCTTCTTGCTAGTGTAGCGGAAGCTAAAACCCTGGGTTCCTTTAAATCAGAGCTAGATAAAATTTTAACAACTCTGAGCTATTAGTTAAGTTCTCCCCAAACGAGCTTGATGGGCCGAATGGCCTCCTCTCGTTTGTAAATTTCTTATGTTCTTATGTTCTTTGTAATGTCATGTAAAAGCACCACCAAGGCAAATTCCTTGTATGGAAACATATCTGGATTCCGATTCTACATCCTTCATCAGTACTAGAAAACTTCC
The DNA here is from genome assembly GCF_048594095.1 of Paramormyrops kingsleyae. Lineage (NCBI taxonomy): Eukaryota > Metazoa > Chordata > Actinopteri > Osteoglossiformes > Mormyridae > Paramormyrops > Paramormyrops kingsleyae. The sequence goes on along the minus strand of NC_132820.1, from coordinate 22,097,695 downwards.
ATCCAGCGTTGCATTTCACTTTGACGCTGTCGCTTTTGAAACACTTTTCTGTGATCTAGCTCTTGTTTTGGTCGCCGACTATCATCCAACAAAAGGTTCATTTCAGCTCTCCTAATCTGACATAAACCACACTCACAAACACTTTTGGGTTACTGTGTCACCGGGAAGGGATGGACTCCAGTCAGGATGGGTTTCCAGCATTTCCTATCCTGGCTGTTCTCTTTAGGGACAAACACAGGAATGGAGTCTAGTGATCACACCGGAACTTGACTTACCTGAACGGAGATGTATGGAGCAGACTCTCATATGTGCAGGGATGCTCTGGAATGCAAGGTCTTTACGCCCCACCGCTATAAGCTACGCCATCCGACGCCATTTCGTCAACTCTTCCACTTTTGCTCTTGTCTTTTCCAATCCAGAAAAGAGAAGAAACGTATACCGGTCCTGAAGACCGAAGAGAGACCCGAGTCGATATGGGGCTGCCGCTTAGCGGGTCGCCGTTAGCCGGGCCTCCGTGACGCCCCCGCGCAGAGTAGAATGCCCAGGGGCGTCGCAGTCACCGGCGTCCTCCCTGTCCTCTCAAAAAACAGCAATCATTTAAACAAACATGAGGGAAAATTCAAAAGGCAAAGATGAAGTCATGCCTTACCTCAGCACAGCTGCCCACCGCACAAACGACAGCGTGTCACCTTACTTTAAAAAAAAAAGAAAAAAGGCAGGAAATGGGGGCCGCGCACGGACAGGACCCCTCCCTCACACCACATGCGGCTAATTAGTTGGCCATCCAGAGGCACTCAGTCTATTAGTCACCCATTCAGTCAGTCAGTTCTGCCTTTCAACAACAGGGGGCAGTAGAGGTGCACCGTTCCCGGAAGCACTGCAATACCGGGTCGATGCCTGGAGCAGATGGGGCAAGCCCCACTTCCGGCTCCCTGTTCCAAAAATCCGTTTAATATGTGGTCCCCTCCATGGGGGACGTATCAAAATAACCTTTTCATACCAAAACAAAATGTAAATCAGCTCAAATACATGAATAATAAATATTATGCTTGTACTACTTACATTAACACATAATCACAATCTATAAGGCTGAAACATTCCCACACTATGCAAATCATGCCAACACAGTACAATAAGACTTTCAAAGATAATATTAAACAAACACCCACAGAGTGTTCCAAAGTGCATTTTACAATGTCTATACTTTGAATGTCAAATTACAAACTTCACATAAATCTAAAGTACACTAAGATTAAGATGAGTTTGTTACCAAACCAAATATATAAGAAATAATTTATTTGCCAGGAATTAAGTTTATGATATTGAATGAAATGTGTGAGCATGCCCCAGTTAGTGAAAGTGTGTCCCCTACCCCAAGACTCCAGAGGGTTAAAAAGGAACACATCCGCAGACTTCCAAGCTCTGCACTAGGGCTGAACGATATTCTGTTTTGACATCGACATCGCGATGTGCGCGTGAGCGATAGTCACATCGCCGGAACATACGATGTGAAGGGTAGAAGCCCATTGTGTATTAAGAGAACGGTAGCACACAGTAAACACGAGTTTGTTGTATGGCTTGTTGCTGGGGTGACATGCACGTTCCGCGTGCCTGCACAGTGATTGGTTCGCTGTGTCGCTGCTCACCGCTCACAGCCAACATTCACTGCTAAAAATGCGCGACGAAGAGGATCCGCCGCAAAAAAATGATTTCGTACCAAAAAGAAAGTCGAAATCATCTATTTGGGACTATTTCGGCTACAAAAAGGAGGATGTTGACCAAAAAGAGGTACTTTGCATGGAGTGTCATAAAGTTGTGGCCACAAAACATGGAAACACCACCAATTTGTCTGATCACTTAAAACGGCACCACAAAGCTCTTTACAACGAATACAAAGCCAAATCTGGATGTCAACCAAAACAAACAAATGTTTGTGATGCCTTTGCCAGTGTGACACCTTACCAGAAAGGCTCTCAATGACAGAAAGAAATAACAGACGCAATAACGTTTCATATCGCTAAAGATATGTTGCCATTAAATACCGTCACCAAAGAGGGATTTAAGAAAATGATCCGAACGCTTGACAGGCGGTATGTTATACCATCCCGCACATATTTTTCCCAAGTTGCGATAAAAGAGCTGTATGAAAAATGCAAATCTAAGATTGAAGCAGAACTGTCGCACGTGGAATACTATGCAACTACAACAGACTTGTGGTCCAGCAGGACAACGGAGCCCTACATGAGTCTGACGGTCCATTTCATCGCAGAGGACTTCGAGCTAAAAAGTCGCTGTTTGCAGACGGCATTTTTCCCGGAAAGTCATACAGCCGAGAATGTCGCAGAGGCCCTGAGAGAAGCGGTGTCCGCTTGGGGCTTAGATGAGACACGTCAAGTCTGTATAACAACAGATAATGCAGCGAACATGGTGAAAGCTGCCGATCTGAACAAGTGGACCAGGCTACAGTGCTTCGGCCACAGACTGCATCTTGCAGTTGGTGAGTAATGACCATGATCTTTATCCAAAATAAAAATACATTTTTACTCAGCTGTTTTACTTATTAACCTGTCCTGAACCTGACAAAACTTGTAAAATGAATTTGTTGCATGTGTGTACGTAGAGCTTTAAAACGTAAGAAAAAATACAGACACTAAACATTTAATTTTAAACAAAAAATAGTTTTATGAGCACATTTGAGGATCTCTTTTCCAAAATGCGATAACTCCATTTCAATAGTTTTCAGGGAAATTAATTGTTTTACCTAGACCCACACATTTTGTGAATATTCAGTTTATCCTGTTAAAATGTTTTTTGCTTAGTCTGAACATGTTGAATAATGATTATTAAATCAAACAACTATATTGTTGTTGAAAAATTCAAAGTAAATTTTTTTTCTTTTCAAAACGCTATAAATCCATCCATTTTTCCCAAAAATTGATGGTTGTCTTTTTTTAAAAGTCTTTTGTCTTTTATTTTTCATGTTCGCAGTTATTAATAAACAATTAAAATGTCTCATTGCAATATTTTACATATTCCTAATCATTACTTTTGCTGGTTCTTTGTGACAGTGTATTAGGATGAATTCGCGGACGATTACGTCACCCACGTGACATGGAATTAACTTTACTATAATATTCTGGAAAGTTGTAATTGTGGATTAATTCCGATCGCGTGTGGATTAATCATCCTGAAATTTGGATCAATCGTCCATGATTCACCCCAAATGTCACTACACTGCACGAACAAGTTATTTACCGATCCCCTGTAAAACCTAATTTTGCCGTAAATAACTTGGGCTCATTAAAGAAGCCAGGATGCTTATCTTGGTTTCGGGAGATAGGGTGGGGGGTCGGTATACAGCACCCTATATTGCTGTAGGGGGGGAACAGGGAGGTGTTGCGCGAAGACACCTGGCGCCAGGACGCCCATTGAAGTATGTTATCGCAAGCAGAATCACTCGGACAAAAGGGGGAATTGGAACACCATATATTGCCTGGGGGGAAGGGGTGAGCCTGGCCAGCTTACCCCCTGCCCACACGCAACTCTAAATTTAGTATAAAGGAAGGGGGAGATCCCAGTACTGACCGGAGTTCAGCCGTGGGATAGAGCGCGCATCGCCCGGCACTTTCTCGGAACTCACGTGTTGGTCTCCTGCCAGGACTGAAAGGGCTCCCCAGTCCATGTGTGAAGGTGGGTGATGATAGCACGTCCGAGTGTAAATAGCTTTGCAACTGCTTATGCTTTCCATTGATTGTTGCGAGTAAATTATCGCCGCTTGTGATAATATTTCGTAACTTTTTATGTTTCCTTGCTTCTTGTATGTGTAATTGCTTCTTTCCTATATATATTCATACCTTTGCACCTAATATTATTAGCTATAAGATATATATATTATTTGATATCCGTTGTAGTACGAGTTATTTTGCATTGCCTTCAATATGATAGCTCAGTATTGGTGTTAATGTGAGATCATTTTGTATTACTTATTAAAAGTGTATTTGAGTGAACCTAAGCGTGCCTGTTTGTTCCTTCGAGAGCCCTATATCCCTCTCTCATCCATTTTAAGACATTTTGGCGTAGTCGGCAGGATCTGAGGGGAAAAAGATATAGGACTAAGGAACAAACATGTTTAGAAGAAAGATAGCAGCGCCCGAGCCTGAAGTGCTCCCTGAGTGGGATGAGACGCAGTTTGCTGCGTTAGCCCAGGAGATAAGGAAAGGTGGAGGGCCTGTTGATTCCTGGACTGCTGCGTTGAGAAAAGCCGAGCCTGAGCAAGTATTGTCGTGCCTTAGAAAGGTTCCGGTTGTAAAGGATCCTGTGCGTGCTCTACAGAGACGCCTATGGATCGTGTTGGCTGCATACAGAATGCAGTATGAGCGCGCAGACCAGATTGAAAGGGAGAAAGAGGGACAAATGAGAGAATTGACTGAGGCATTAGGTCGGATGACCCTGGCACAGGGTCAGGTGGATATTTTACATCAACGCCTGCAACAAGTAACGGGGGTTGCAGAGCGGGCTGCGATGCAAGTAGCAAAAGCCAATGCTAGGAAAAAACGGACACCATGTCCGCGAAAAATTAGAGCATTTGTTGCTACTGCAACAGCAGCTAATTGGGATCCCGAGCGATGGGATGGCAATATCTGGGACTCAGATGATGAGGATATTGATATTTACAACCCAGATAAAGTCGCGGGTCCTGATCGGGGATCTCTTATGGATCCCCCTCCGTTAACAACTTCTGCACTCCCTATTTCACGGAGAAGGGAAGTGCAAGATCCTTCTGGCCGGAGACCACGGCAGTCTGAGCTACTTGTGGAGGATTTCACACAGAAGGAAATTAGTGATATACGGGAGCGGATGAAGCAGCGACCAGGAGAGCCATTAGATAAATGGTTGGTCAGGCTGTATGATCAGGGTGCGGCACAGATATCCATAGATCATATGGATTGTCACCATTTTTGTGATCTAAGCACCGATGCTGTAGTGCGGTCCCAATGTCGGGAGCACAGGCAGCCACCAATAGATGGGAGAAGCAGTGACACTACTCTCCTAGCCCTTATGGGAACCGGGGTGAACCAGCGATACCCTGATGAAAGCAGCTGGCCGGAAAAACCGGGCCAGTGGCAAACATTGTCAGAAGCGATCGCTAGAATGCGAGAGTTGACTATGAGGGCGGGTGTGTATACCGGGCATGTGGATGCACTGGACGATTTGTCCTTAACAATACTGACCCGGAATGCTCTCATAAAAACAGCACCCGCTCAGTACAAGGCAGCAGTGATGTCATTGTTGTTGAATATGGTAGGGGAAAGAATAGGAGATGTGGCGTTCAAATTGAGAGAATTGGGAGATCTTGGGGAGTGGGATAAGTCTAACCATGATGGTGATTACACCTGGGACCCAGGAGTGGGATGGACAATTTAAAATTCCGAGGTACGATGATAGTGCGACCGGTATTGGTGGGGAAGGTGAAGATGCAACCTTTCCCCAGCCCATACCTCTCGCAAACAAGGTAGTGAGATTGAAGCAGCACCGGATTGGTGGAGAGTAAGAAGCATGGGTTTTAAAATGGAAATAGTATGTAAATGACAAGGGCTATGAGTAAGTGGCGGATGTTGTAGAGAAAGGGGAAGAGACTGTGATATTGACGGTGTTGGTGGAGTCCCCTATATCGTGGGGGGTGAAGTACAGAAACAGCATGTGTGTTGTACGGATGGGGCGGCTAAGTATGTCGATGGTAAGCGAAAGTGGGAAGCTGCGGCATGTAATCTATGTACGCAGCAGATGTTGGAAATGACAGGTGAAGGTAAAAGCAGCCAATGGGCTGAATTGTGAGTAATGGTTTTGGAAGCAGGAAGGGATGAGTGATTGCTATGTTTATACTGATTCCTGGTCAGTAGTGAATGGTATGGCTGTTCGGATGCCTGCGTGGAAAAATCAGAATTAGAGAATTAGGACCAAGGAGGTTTGGGGTAAGGAATTATAGGAGCGAATCCGAAAACAAGTAAAAAGAATAAAAACACAGGTATGTGGGTACAACAACAAGACAACCCACCGAAACCTGCAGAAGTGATAGCTGTGGGACGAAACAACACTGTGGCTGTTACGGAGCCAAGCGCCGAAGGTGGCGACATGTCCCAGCTAATGAATGTTATCTAGGAGAAAACTAATGTGCATGTGAGTTCTTTCCTTATGTGTGAAGGATGATGCAATGGTTCTGGTGATGGGCGTGGCCGACGCTGCTGACGACCTTCGGCTATGCTGCAGTCCCAGGGACCGAGTTGGAGCAGACTTCTACTTTCAGGATCGGATGGAAAGACAGCGCGACGGAGCGGCAGCAAGACATCTTCACCTGACCAGAATCATGCTTCGTTGTTGAACTGACTCCTGTGAACCGGAACGAGATGTACGTCTGTAGAGGATGCCACAATGGGAAAGAACATTCCCACCCTTGCGTCTGCCGGAGTGCCCCTCAAGTGGGTGTAGGAGTGTGACCTAACTCAGTGGAGGAATCGGACTGAATGCACTATATGACTATGTGAAACACCAAAATTCAACTAAATAATGTTTTATCAATTGTTAATCACATTTTATTCTAATGGAAAATATTCTGGAATATTGATTCCAGTATGAGATTACATCTGAAGCCTGAAATAACTCAGTGTAACGAGACTTTGTGTACTGGCCAATGGGAAATGTATAGTGTAACTACTCCCCAAACTTTATGTAGGTTCCATGTGCTGCCTGTAATAGCTGGAGGGGCATATTGGACTTTAAAAGGAAGGGAGAATGACTAGATACTTATACTAACAAAACGTATGATATACGAGATAGAGGATATGTATGCACTACGAATACGTTATACTATTGGCTGTGTGGAACATCTGTTTATGTATCTATACCCGCAGGTTATATGATCACATTTCTGCACGGGTTATACATTGGTGAATCATGGCCGAGGGACCGAATGTATTAGGATGAATTCGCGGACGATTACGTCACCCACGTGACATGGAATTAACTTTACTATAATATTCTGGAAAGTTGTAATTGTGGATTAATTCCGATCGCGTGTGGATTAATCATCCTGAAATTTGGATCAATCGTCCATGATTCACCCCAAATGTCACTACACTGCACGAACAAGTTATTTACCGATCCCCTGTAAAACCTAATTTTGCCGTAAATAACTTGGGCTCATTAAAGAAGCCAGGATGCTTATCTTGGTTTCGGGAGATAGGGTGGGGGGTCGGTATACAGCACCCTATATTGCTGTAGGGGGGGAACAGGGAGGTGTTGCGCGAAGACACCTGGCGCCAGGACGCCCATTGAAGTATGTTATCGCAAGCAGAATCACTCGGACAAAAGGGGGAATTGAAACACCATATATTGCCTGGGGGGAAGGGGTGAGCCTGGCCAGCTTACCCCCTGCCCACACGCAACTCTAAATTTAGTATAAAGGAAGGGGGAGATCCCAGTACTGACCGGAGTTCAGCCGTGGGATAGAGCGCGCATCGCCCGGCACTTTCTCGGAACTCACGTGTTGGTCTCCTGCCAGGACTGAAAGGGCTCCCCAGTCCATGAAGGTGGGTGATGATAGCACGTCCGAGTGTAAATAGCTTTGCAACTGCTTATGCTTTCCCTTAATTGTTGCGAGTAAATTATCGCCGCTTGTGATAATATTTCGTAACTTTTTATGTTTCCTTGCTTCTTGTATGTGTAATTGCTTCTTTCCTATATATATTCATACCTTTGCACCTAATATTATTAGCTATAAGATATATATATTATTTGATATCCGTTGTAGTACGAGTTATTTTGCATTGCCTTCAATATGATAGCTCAGTATTGGTGTTAATGTGAGATCATTTTGTATTACTTATTAAAAGTGTATTTGAGTGAACCTAAGCGTGCCTGTTTGTTCCTTCGAGAGCCCTATATCCCTCTCTCATCCATTTTAAGACAGACAGCTTTTAGGTGCCGTTTACATGAACGCGTCCTGCATCAGCACCGAAAACTTAGAGAGAGAGAGAGAGAATAAGATTTTTTTACTTATTTTGAGGAATTATAGCCTAATGAACAAACATCTGTTAGGAGCGCAGCCACGTTGGATTGCGAGAACGTTCACTAGGCTAAAATTAAGTTCGGTGCTTATTGGGGTTTGGAAAGAAACTGCACCTGAAACAAGGAAATTATTATTGGCGTTTATCGCGTTTTGGAAAAGAGCTCTTCATTTATTGTTTGAAATAAAACAGTGTGCTTCAATAATTAAAGTTCGCAATGTTTTGTTTGTTTTCTCCGCTTAGAAAATGCAGTGAAAAAGGATGGCCGCAATGATCGTGCTACAGGAGTCTGCAAGAAGCTGGTGAGCCACTTCTCTCACAGCTGGAAGGCCAGCGATGCCCTGGCAAAAGTCCAGAAGGAACTCAATCTACCATCACATTGTCTCATCTCAGAATGCCAAACAAGATGGGGTTCCAGACAGATGATGATCAGCAGGATATTAGAACAGCAGCAGGCTTTAACTCAGGTCCTGTCTGCAGACAAGAAGCTGCGGCATCTAATTCCAACCTGGCAAGATATAGATGTGCTGGAGTCTGTAAGCAAGTCACTGGGCCCAATGCTGGATTTCACTGATGCACTTTCAGGCGATGAATACGTCAGTGTCTCCTTTGTAAAGCCAGTTTTTCAGCTCTTCAACACTTCACTACTGGAAATGCGAGAGGAAGACACAGACCTGACCAAGAACATAAAGATGAAGATGCTGGACTACCTCAATGAGAAATACGAAGATGATGATACTCAGAAGCTGCTAGATATGGCATATTTTTTGGACCCCCGGTTCAAGATAGACTTCATCAGTGCAGACAAGAAGACCCAAGTTAAGGCCAGAGTGGTATCACAGATGATGGAATGCCAGGAGAAATCAAGCTGCAGCACTGACGTGGAGCCCAACGTTACCAGTGCACCCCAGGCAAAGAAAGCAAAGAAGTCATTGGGAAGCTTCTTTAAACAGAGAGAAACTGAAGCAAAGGGTGATTCCTCTCTGACCCTAAAGGATGCTTTGGAAGCAGAGCTAAACACTTACCTGCTAACACCTCCAATAGACAAAGAGGAGGATCCACTTGCATGGTGGAAAGTACACAAACTAAGCTTTCCTCATCTCGCCAGACTTGCCCGCAAAAACCTGTGTATTCCTGCGACAAGCTCGCCGTCAGAGAGACTTTTCAGTACTAGTGGCAACATCGTCACTTGCCAACGAACCTGTCTCAAGCCTGCAAAGGTTGATAGTAGAGGTCGACCGATATGGGTTTTTCAATAGCCGATGCCGATGACGATATTTAGGAGTCAGGGTCAGCCGATGGCCGATATATGCTGCCGATATTTTTTGGCCGAAAATTGGACGTTTTCCCCTCCATTTGCATGATAAAATATCACATTAATAATAACAAACGATACACAAAATTTCTCAACTTAGCATTTACTGAATACTGACTTGTGTAAATTTAAATATAAACTTAAATAACAAAAACACAATACAACTTATAAACAACTTAAACTTATAAACAATAAAGATAGCAGCATCAGAATCTCTTTAGCAGCAAACTCATTCTTCAGCTCCCAAGCTCACCAGTCTGCTGCAGATATTGCACCTGGCTTTTCCTGGTGTTGGCTTTGTGAAATGCTGCCATACAGGATTAGATTTTTGTTCAGCCATCAGACAGCAATTACTAAAACAGAAGAATAAATGCAAGGTTAGAATTTTTATTATAGTACCTTCATCTTCAATTCATTCTACAATTCCAGTATTCCATGCACATTAAAACAATTACACTCTAATACATTTTGAAGAAAAAAAAAACACTAAGTGCATCATGGTATGATGAGTAGTGTACACTAACATGTTGTTTCTGTTGTTAGCAGACAGATAGCTTAAAGCCAAATTCACAATCAGAATCTAGTGATCCCGGAAAATAAAATAACTGTCGTATTGCACAGCCTTGTATGCAAGGACAACATAAGCCCCTAGTGATTGTGACGTTGTCTACGTATAAGCCCGTATAAAGGACAGACATGTTTAATGAGGAAACTAACTGCGCAAAGTCATGCACTTTTTATCTAGACGTCTGACAAATTGTTTGAATCTCCGGTCTCAAATGAAAAAAAGTTGCACAGAAGGACCATTGTCAGCATCAGCTCAAGTAAATGGTAACCAGGCTTTCGAACAAACACTTTTCTCCGCCATGCATTGTTCTTAGCAGCTCTGTGTCTCCCGAGGACGTCGCTGTCTGTGATCAGGGCAGAGTAACGCAACTCTCACACACGCTGCAGTATTTGAGAGCTGCCTGCTCCGCCCCACACACTCACAGAGTGAAACTCTCCGACACAAGAAAAAAAACATAACTGATAACATCGGGCTGATATGGTAATAATTAAAATGTTAACAACTAAAATGATTTTTAACGATTAAAAAACGTCTGTGAGCCCACCAATAAGCGCACAAAACGAACTCTATTAGAATCAATGATCCTTAATGTTACCTGTAAGCTACAGTTGGTTGAAGGCTCATTATCATTACCCCAGTTCCCAATAGGGTAATTCGCGTTTTCTTTTAAAGCAACATTTCATAGCAAACTACTTAAATAAACAGGTCATTGAAAGATCAGAATATAAGCCTTACCGTTTTATCCCAGGACTCTTCCAAAACTTCTGGCTGTGGCCCTGCACAAGGCAGCATGGGTCACGTGTTCCACAGCAACAATAACACTGGGCTGCCCGCAGACGTGCCTGTCTGAAAATCGGCGTAGTGCACTCGGATATCGGCCGATGCGGATACATTAAAAAATGCTAAATATCGGCCCGATATATCGGTCGACCTCTAGTTGATAGACTTGTATTCTTAGCTAAAAACCTTGAGTTAGCAAAGCAAATAAAAAAATATATATTTAAGTTATGTTATGAAAAAATCAGGGGGGTTGGTGTTGCAAAGCTGCTGTTTAAATGTGTTCAGCTTTTCTGTTTACAGGAATATGTTCTCTAATCTGTTTAGAAGATTTAATACAAAATATCTAAAAATTTTATTTCATTTTGTTTATTTCATATATTTAGCCATGATTATGATGACCAACACCAACACTGTTTTACTTTGGCACTTTGGCTAAGAAAAGTTGACTTAAAAGATTGTGAACCAAAATGCTTATAAGTTGTTTTATAAAAAATATATTTATTTTAAGTTATATTGTTGTAAATCAATCAGGGGGGTTGGTGTAAAGCTGCTGTTTTATTTAAAAATGTGTTCTGCTTTTGTGTTTACAGAAATGTTCGAATTTTGGAATAAAATATTAAGTAACCTTTTTGTCACTTGTAATGAAGCTTGCTTATTAGTGAAATTATTAATATGTAATTATTGGTAATTATTGACTTTAGCCTGGATTGATGGCTCTCAATATCGCAATATATATCGTTTGGAAAAAAATATCGCAATGTAATTTTTTTCCAATATCGTGCAGCCCTACTCTGCACAAGGGTCGGGCTAAAACGGCATCATACACCTTCCCAAAACACATAAAATCAGTAAGCTTGGGAATGAAATAGGTTAATCGCACAATAAACAGCACAACAGATCAAATAAAATGCTAATAAATGTTAATAATGTTAATATTGATGAATAAGTGCTACAGTGATCAACCAAAACAGTGCTCAATAAAATCTTTACGTGCCATTAAATAAAATCCATACCAAATAAAACACACACACAGAAAAACAAAGCACACTTACCTAAAACCCGAAGTGTCCTCTGTGTGCTTCAGGAAAGTGCATCACGTGAACCCTGTAGGATGGAGTGTCACCACCTAGACGTACCGGGGCAGCTTTCGCCTAGGATCAAGGCAGTTGGATGGATGTCAACTTACCTCTGGGGGTAGGTTGTTTAGATAGATGGCTGCTTCCTTCTGGGGGCTGGGGGTTTGGGTGAATGTCAGCTTACTTCTGTGATCAGGGTCTTTGGGTGGAAGTGAGCTTACCTCTGGGGTCAGGGGGTTGAGTTGAAAGCAGCTTGCCTCTGGGGTTGGAACATTTGGGTGGATGTGATCTTACATGAGGGGCCTGCATTTTTGGGTGGACAGCAGTTTGCCTCTGAGATCGTCTGCAGCCGCCCCCCCAACTTTCACAGCCAGGACCCCCTCCCTTCCCTAAGGTAGAATAATTCAGACATCCCAACCTGCAAAAACTCAGTTCAGTGAGGTGCCCCCAACCGCCCGACAAGGAGTGAGATGTAACTTCAACAAACTTGATTTCACAGTTTAATTTCTTCATTAATTTCCTCTAGTCAGCGCACTAAATTACGAAGGTCAATATTATGTATTATTTTGACAATAATATAAGTAGATTATTTTACCATTTATGCAAATTCCTTAATTATATTCCATTGCTACGTTACAAAAGTCTTCAAGGAGTCTTTCATGACAGCATTGGCAACTAACCAAGTGTCTAACTAGTGTAGACCTGAATAATACAGCACATGAAATGACACTTGTTAAACTCACCTCAACATGCATTTTACAGTCGTTTAAACCGTCATGAGCAATGCTGAAATCACTGTTGCTAACAGTACAGCACGCAACACTGTCATTATTTTCATCCTTATTAAACATGGATACACTTTCTGAAGTGAAATGCGTTTTATACTTCCGTTTTTTGGGGCACTCTCCGTCTGTCATGATGCTCCACTGAACCGATAACTTCGGTCCTCGAGAAGTTAAATAGAAGCCCGCCCACATTGAAATCTGATTGGCTTATTTTGCTAAGTAAACCAATCAGGATGCTGTCTGTCTAGCACGGGCTACAGGCACACACGCAGGGATCAACACATATATGCACGTTCTCTCTTTCTCTCTCTCTCTCGCTCATTCCGTCGTACGCGCGGGTCTCTCGAGTGCGCGATGCACACACTACTGTCTCGCATGCATGCTCTTGTTTACTTCCTCTTCTTTCCGGGATATTTTATTCAATTTGCGGGTATCAGGGAGTCGCTGTCAATATATGGGAGACTCCCGGAACTTCCGGGAGAGTCGGGATGTCTGGATAACTGCTTATTTGTACTATAATGATAGCTGTTAATTTTCAGGGAGCTGTGATGATATTCGAAATTGTGCAGGGTTATATAAGTACTGTGAAGCTGTCGTTATCCAGTTAAATGTTTAAAAATATGTATTATTTTATCATATTTTATGTATACTTTAAGCTTATTCACAGGTCTCTCCTGCATTCATCTTACCGTCCGTCCATGCCTACTTCAATGTAAAATCAGACAGATTGCTTAACTTGCAGCTGTCCAATTACGCGTACATATTTTATTGCTGCAGATAATTAAGGTAGGTAATACAACGCTGAAGGTTAGATGTATAGTACGATTACATATGTACAACATGTGGTCATTTCAGTCAGACAAACGTTTAAAATGGAAAACCAGCTTTCCGTTTTTACCGGCAATTTCCATAGCACGTCTTAGTCGAAGTACTACACTGCCATCTATTGGACAAGTCAGGTTACTGAATCGTGAAATGTGCCTACTAAAATGGATAATATCTTCAGTCATGTTTTCTTTTAGGACCACTACAAGAGGATTATCAGTATGAAGGTTTATCAATAAAAATAATTTATTAAACTAAATATTACAGGGCTCTCCCTGAAAATAAGACGCTCTTAGCTTCCAAAGGCAAGGACACATTCTAGTGATTTTCCAGGAGACTGGACCTAACTAACCTGGGGCCTTATTAAAAAAAACAATCAATCAATTCATGTTGAAGCTCACAAGGTGTGGAGAACAAGAAACACAAGTAAGGGAGAAAGGCAAGGTGCAAAGCATACACAAGCAGTGTAACGACATATCAGTTACAATGTATGATTAAAAATACATCATTTCTCACAGTATGAATAGTGGTCCGTTGCTCCTACTATAGCCTCACGCCTCCAGGGTCATGGGTTCAATCTGCACCCCTGCTGTAATAAACAGTGACATTTTTACAGTAACATACTGTTTAAAATAGTACAATACTGTAGAAAAAATGCTTTCTGGGCAATATTTATGAGAACCTTGTCGATAAAATACTGTAATGTACTGTAATTCTGTACATGAACTGGAAAAAAATAAACTGTAGAATTTACTCAGATTGAATGATGTAACAATTTGCACTCACTTTTTTGGGTTGACTTTATACCCAATTCTAAGAAACATTTTAAATAAATAAAGCTATAGTCTACCCACTGTCACAGTACTATCCTATAAGATTTACTCAAATCAATATTTCAATATTAATATTAATTAATTTTAATATTAACATTAATTAATATTTCAAATCAATATTTGTACTCACTCGTTTGGGTAAATTGGGATATTACTTTTTATGAGTAAAGTAAACCCAAGTTTAGCAAATAACATACCTAATGTATTTAAAGGGCCCTTTTCAGCATTCAACGCAAAGTGATACCAGGTTTGAAACAAGGGTCTTTGCCAGCATGGCCTGATACAGTTTTCTGTCCCTTTGGGAGTAAAGGTCTTTGCTCAAGAGCTCATTAATATGGCTATTCTGCCAAGACTGGGCTTTTCTGCAGCTGTGGTATATTTCACCCACCGTCATGAAGGAAACTCTCCCAAATACTGATCTTGCAAGATGTTCTCTGTTGAGATAAAAAAAAAATGGAATAGCTGTGATTGCTCATGTAATGCTTTTTTGGGGTGATGTATTTGTTAATGTAAGGCCATTTTGATTACCCACACTTGGCCTTGTAGCCTTATATTTGCAGAAAAGAGCCTGAGCTGTATGTATATGTATATTTGCATAGCATGACATGGTACTGCCTTTGATTTAGTAGATTTTTAATTCACTGTTATGATGTTGAATAGGACAAGTGCATAAATCCCCAAATATATTGGCTACCACAGCTAAAACGGATCTTGGTGGGGTGTGTTGGTTCGTGCTCCATGGAGTGATCTTGGGTGGGAGGCTAAGATTGGATGTACATAGAATAAAAAACCTCAATGTCTTCTAACATCCCCACCATAAGAAAACACATTAAGTCCTGCTCATACTAATTCTGGTATCTAAACCATCAGCTTTCCAGGACTCTTTGGCAATTATACATCTCAAAACACACAAAGCCAACTGATACAGAGCAATCAGTTTAAACAACCAAAGGACTCCTGAAATAAAACAAGCAATGATATGTGGTGGAGACTAATATCTGTGGCATTCCATTCTCAACTGCAGTGGGATTCTAAATATTATGTAAACATGGATATCCAAAAAGTAAACCTAATTAAAATCGAAATATTAAATGAGCAGAATGATTAAATTTGTTGTTCTATCCCAATGTAGGAATTATTAGCTCAAATAAATTTTAATATTCTCCACCAATATGTTTGAATTAATTAAAGTTTAATGAATTATTATTTAATGCTGATTATTAATCAATTGTTATGCCGAATGGTCGGCTCCTCCAAACTCAATTGCGGCATCCCTGTGAGTCTGTTAATGTGAGACTTAAATGGGATTCACTAATTACCAGTATCGCTTAGTAACCTGGGTTAGAAGGCTCGTCCAGCGAGCTGCATCACCAGGTAATGTACACGATTGGTAGCGAAGCTTCCCTCACGGCCAATGAGAGAGAGTCTCGCGATGTTTCAGGCGAGTTTGAGGTTCAGAGCGTGTAGCAAGATCACACAGAGGCAGGAACTTAGTGTGAGTACTCAATGACGGAGGCTGAAGTTGTGTAAAAGACATGCATTTATTCCTAACTAACACTACAACTAACATAAGACAGACATTACACCTAACACAAACAACAAACACGAAATAACGGAATAAAACAAACGATGTAATTATAAAAATGCAATGACCGGATTTAAATGAGTAACCTTAAATGGGAAATACTGTTCTGCAAAGCAAGCATAGTTTGTGGAAACACGACCCTAAAGTCTTATAGCAGGTTAAACAGAACAGCTTAAGTTGTTAGAATGAAAGGAAGTTGGTTTACTTGGTTGAAGAGTGGGGGGGGTCTTGGCAGTTGATGGCAGAGCTGCTGAGCTGATGGCACTCAGGAAGGCGCGGCGTTTGGAGCAGTGGAGTGGAGTCCCTTTAGATTCTCTCTCCTGGTGAAGCTTTGTCTTGGGTGCTGTTCTCTGTTCAGCTGGGCCTTCACCGGAGGGCTTCTTGTGGGCTTCTCTCCTCCCGGACTGATGTTCTCCTTCGGGCTGGCGGTTATTCTCTGCGCTGGCTGGCGGTTGTTCTGCTCGCCTTTGTTCTGAGGTGCCAGGATTTTATGCTGTAAAGTTCATGAATAGGAATGACCAGGAATTCGACTCCTGGCCCAATGGCTGGCCATCCATTTGGCGGGCTTTCGGAAGGGGGTCTGTATCAGTCCTTTTGAGATTTATGGCCCGACTGATTCTCCCTTTACTGATGATTTTCATTAAGCTGTTATAACTTTTGATACATCCACTTTTATGGTAATCACTGACCAGATTTGCAATCAGGGGTGATTAACAATCAGTTTGACACCAAACATGCCATACCAGCTTCACAGGTACATACCTCATACCCTCTGTATTAATTGATTAAACAATTAATTATTTTATCTATGTGACTGATTCACATCAGGATACAGGTGTTTTGGGTTGCACCTCAACAGGTGTTACACTTTGTGTGGATATTACATCAAATATTCATATTACAAACAGCACATCTTATCCATAGATAGGCGTGGCCGTTAGTTTGTGGTAATATCAATATAAGTTGCACATCTGGAAACAACATATTTTGTTTGGTGTGGCTTATGCCAATTCATCTTCTCCAGAATGGATAAGATACACCTTAATTCAGTTCTTTTAACATAGCATGGTAGAAACAAAGAAACTTGGTGACTGTCCACCAAGATCAGATAAGGACCACAAAGGAATGTTGGAAGAGAAGGGGGGGGGGTTAACAAAGTTAGGACACATTGGTTACACTAATTTTCCAGATTCTTCTGGTATACCATGAGAACATATATACAATGGTAGCTATACCTATCTATTTATTTAAATTTATATGTGTTCAAGTACAAAGGGGTAAAATAGGTGATACTCCGTGAACATGGTTATAAGGGTGGCACACAAAACACTAAGATTGTCTAAGGACACATACAAACATAACGTATCTGTAGATTGAGACTAGTAGTCGTGAGTAAATCAATATACAGGGCATACAAAAGCCAAACTTAAATGAAATTTCCTTTAGGGTGTTCGTCTGTTGGGTGAGTGAGATGTAAGGCAGAGTGTATGTGGAGGGGGGTTGTGTGCCAAGTCAAGGGCAATAAAAGTTGGAGTACTGGCCTCCCTTGTTATCTGTGTGTATGTGTTCGTGTGTGTAACCCCCCTTTGGTGCCTCTCGTACCAGGCTCGGCCTTGTCTCAGGCCACCTGGAATTTAGGCCCTGTGATACGTGCATGTGTGATCCTACACCAAGTTGTGATTAAAAAGCAATGAGGCTGCCGCCCATTATATCTGCTCTAGGGAAATGCACTTCTGCGGCCACTAGGGGAGCTCTCACCTTCTCTCAGCCCTGCTAAATAATGTTGCATAGTCTAACAAGCTTTATAATCTGTGTCAATGAGCAGTGCCTTACCGGAAATGCTTTCCCTGGGAATTATTGTAAACATGTATCACGTATTATAGGAGAAATACTTGTAAATGAATTAGATTTATTAACTGGCTCCTGAAATTAGGAATTGTAAATGAACTGACCTTAATGAGTATTAATTAAATTAATTCAGAGACATTGCAGTTCATTCCACATGAAAAGTTACAACTTAAGCTAAATCCGCTTAAATCATTTAGAGCATAGTCATAGTAATCAATGAAACACCTATACACACACACACACACACATATCCTTATGGGGACTGCTCATTCATTTCTATGGGAAAAATGCTAATGCTAACTTAACCCCTACTCAGCCCTAACCATAAGCATAAGTAGGCAACCAAAATACAAGAGTTTTTGCATTTTTAGTTTTTTCATTGCAGTCACGGATTTTTATAAAATAGAGTTTTCCCTTATAGGGACCAGGACCAGCTACACCTGTACTATTACACAGGCTACATGTGAAGAATGCGAGACAAAAAAGAAGAGCATTTAGACAGCCAGAGAATGTTAACTGCCAGTTTAATTATATTTATTACAGAGCTTATTGAATTGTTCAGTGAAATAAATCCATCCATCCATCATCCATCCATCTAGCAAACGGGCTGGTAGCCTCTCCTCAGCAGCATATGGCACAAGGTTGGTGCTCACCCTGGACGGGAGGCCAACTCAAATGTAATAGTGAATACTGAAAATAGGACAGTGGTGCAAACAGGAGAGATGATTATTTATTAATTTGTTTGTAATTTGATTAATTAATCACTTAATTCACGTTCCACAGCCACTTGTCCCATGTAGGGTTACAGGTCTCTGGAATATATACCTGAAAATAATGGGCGCAATGCAAGGAGGAACCCAGGAGGGGGTGGCAAACCCATCGCATGGCAGGGAATAACCCAGATGGGGACACCAGCCCTTTAGGAGTGCAGGGAATAAGCAGGGGGCGGTGCCAACCCATCACAGGGCAGGGAAAAAGCCAGGAGGGGGGTGCCAACCCATCACAGGGCAGGGAATAAGCAGGGGGCGGTGCCAACCCATCACAGGGCAGGGAAAAAGCCAGGAGGGGATGGCAAACCCATCGCATGGCAGGGAATAACCCAGATGGGGACACCAGCCCTTTAGGAGTGCAGGGAATAAGCAGGGGGCGGTGCCAACCTATCACAGGGCAGGGAAAAAGCCAGGAGGGGGGTGCCAACCTATCACAGGGCAGGGAAAAAGCCAGGAGGGGGGTGCCAACCCATCACAGGGCAGGGAAAAAGCCAGGAGGGGGGTGCCAACCCATCACAGGGCAGGGAAAAAGCCAGGAGGGGGGTGCCAACCCATCACAGGGCAGGGAAAAAGCCAGGAGGGGGGTGCCAACCCATCACAGGGCAGGGAAAAAGCCAGGAGGGGGGTGCCAACCTATCACAGGGCAGAGAATCTCCCAGGAGGGGCGGCAGTCCATCACAAGGCATGGCAGTTCATTAGATCACAAAAACCTGCTTTGTCAGTTAGACTGCGAAAGGCATTCCTAAAACTCATTTAAAAATAATGAAAAATATTAGAGTAGCTGGTTGGATACAGAACAACAAATTAGGGTTATGAGCATCTCTCAGGGATCCACCCATCTATCTTCTAACCTCTCATCCTGGTGAGGGCTGTGGGGCCTGGAGCCTATCCCAAACAGGACAGGACACGGGGATGGAGTACACCCTGGACAGGATGCCAGTCATACAGAGGACACATAGACACTAATACAGCCAACTGGACCACATCTACCTCTTCTAAAACATCCATATAGTTTCCTGTCTGTTTCTGACAGCTTTCACCATTTTTCTTTTGCTCCAGTTCTTTGTACTTTTTGAGGTCACAGGTTTTAGTATCAGTACATTTGCAATCTAGAGGAATGTTACCTTCCAACTATGAATTATTGTTTGTGGTCAAAATCACCCCATTTGTGTTAATTTGCACAAATTATAGTATAAATCGATATATTCCAGATCAATTTTTAAAGTGATTTCAAGAAAGGCCTGAAATATCATTATCGACCATCATGTGACCCCAAAAGCCGTTGGAAAGCCAGTAAGAGGCCCATATGATGCTTAGAGCTGAAAAAAGGACAATATGCTGTTTTTGTTAAAAATATCACAGTGCAGTTGTTTTAAAAATAAATCAATGGCTTTGCACAAATTTTTTTATGTGTTTTGTCTAATAAAAACCTGAAGTATCTGAACTTGAACCAATACTGAGCAAAATATCACCACTTACTTTTATGAATGTACGCATTATCTGTGATGTAGAATAAAACACTATGGCTCAAGAAAACAGTCCATTTCTGTATTTTAACAAGATAAATGTTAAAGTAAGAAAAGATGACAAAATATTTCAAACTACATTTTAGAACAGCAAAATCAAATATACTGTATACTGATAAAATTGCAAAAATATAAACATCAGTATATCAAACAAATAACACCAAAATCCCAAAGATGAATGAACACTGAACAATAACTAATCACAAACACTGCAAATGCTCTGCACAAGTGTGACAGAATGCAAGAAATGTAGATGTATGTGGTTTGCTAACATAACATACAAGTAGCACAAAGTGTGGTCGTCTTGCATCTGGTGATCCTGTGCGGGGACGTCATTCACAGAAAGCGTACAAAAATGGATGCTGATTTGTAAGTTGGGGCTTTTCTCCTCTATATGTGGGGAACCCCTGTTCAAACAGATGCAATTAACAGGAAACTTCTTCTAACTTAAGGTGTGAACTGCTTCATCTGAGAAAACTAGACTTAGGAAACAGGGAGCATCAGCGACAAGTCAATGACTGACATCTCATACAGCCATATTGCAAACTAATACACACATAATGAGGATACAACATGAAATGGTCTGGGGGAGGGGGAAACATTTCCACATGTAGGGGGATAGAGGCATTTAATTATTTACAGAAAATTCCGTGTAGCCAGTGTAGGAACCTGAGGTCAGTTTAACACAGATCACTGTCCGTGGTGCTGAAATCTCTACTTGATCGGCTGGTGCTGAATGAATAGGACGGCTGGCCAACATATCTCACTGTGTGATTCCACTGACTGGTACCTTCTAATGCATGGGATTTTTAACAATGAGGAAAATAATTTAAAAAAAAGTTATTACAGGAAACAATATTTACATGCCTGTAGCTTTCATCTCTCACGACAGGAAACCCAAAAACTATTACTTTGTCAGGGATCCGGGGCGCGAGAACGAGGCATGGTGCACAGAAAGGGTGGACGATCCACTGGCGGCTCCAAGAACAAAAAGGGGTTTATTAAATAAAACAGAAAACACTACAAACACAGCAAAAACCAAAAGGACCACGAGGGGTCAAAAACTAAAGGGGATAAATAAAGACTAAATAACAAAAACCTAATACACGTTGAACACTGAAAATCTCAAAACCATCAAACAACGACAATCAACAACACACAATCACAATCAATGAACCACTGGGGAACTGAACAGAAGCAGGAACTAAAATACTAAGGGGTAACGAGACTAACACAGGACAGGTGAGGCTAATTAACAAAGACCAGGGAAACAGGGCACGGGTGAAACTAATAAACTCAAAAGGAACTGATAACAGGGAAACTAAGAACTAACCAAGGAAACAGAAACTAACACTGGGGAATTACAGAAAAGGTAAAGACACAAGCAGGGGCACAAGGAACAAAACCAAATACAACGTCACCAGATACAGGAACTAGAAAAACTCAAATGAAACACTAGGGAGCAAAATACAAAGACAGAGGAGGTGGGACTCAAACACAGGACAGAAGGGTACACACAACTGGATGCTCAACACAAGACAGGCAACAGGGGAGAACAAAGACTAACATAAAGAACAGGATGACCAGCGACACCTGCTGGTCAAACGGGGAAGGGACAGAGTGGGACAACAGGAGGGGCTGACCCTGACAGAAATACAGTAAAACCGGTCTAAGTCGACACTCGCGGGACCAGCTTAAAAGTGACGACTTAGAGAATTGACGAGATACACCTAAGTCGACACTTCGGCGACTTATGTCTATCTCGCCGTTTTGCCGACTAGTAAATATAACACCATACCTCTACTACACCGCACTATACACGCGAGACTTAAGCCCAGGGAGCGACTAGTGCGATAGGTGGGGATTCCCCGTTTCTACATCGCCGTGGTGACAAGCAGGCGGCGGGAATGCAGCGATTGGGGTGTCGACTTACAGGTAGGAAAATCCATTCATTTGTGTTGTTTGGGATTTAGGTGACGACTAAGGGAATTTGACGACTTACAAGCGGCGATTTACACAAGGAATTTTAAAGGAAACATCATTAGGAAAAATCGGGACTTTTGCTTGAGCGTCGACTTGTGCACATTGACGAGTTACAAGATGGCGACTTAGACCAGTTTTACTGTACATTCATGTTATATCAAGTATATCACATACTCATTTAAAATCACAAAACACACCTGATTTAATCTCTATATTTTAATTATTTCAATAGTATTGCTTAATTACAGCAGTTAAACATTATCTGTATTACAATGGTACAGAAAAGTTGGGCTTTGGTTTCCTGAGAGAACTATGGCCTTGCCAGGATAGATGTCCTGTATGATTTGCGTTCTCTTTCATGCAATTATATACACGTTTGTATTCATCTTCCTGGAGACCATCCATTCATTTCTGTGACAAAAAGCCCTAAGTACTAATAAGTGGGCAGTGTAAAAGGCCTACCCTTTGCTGTCTGTATTTAAATGCTAGGAGCAGTAGAAACAAAATTCATGATTTGAGGCCTTCATTTCATCAGACTCATGATATTATAGGACTAACAGAAATGTGGTTGAGTGACAATGATGGAGAAGAATATAATATGGATGGTTACATGTTGTTCTGTAGGGACCAGATAAGCAAGAAGGGAGGTGGTGTTGCAGAATATGTAAAAGAAAATTTGCAGGCAAGGGAGCTCACAGATAATAATAAACCTAGAGAAGCTACAGCACCCTCCACAATTATTGGCAGCCCTTGTAAATATTTTTAAAAAGGGTTAGAAAAAAATCTACCTTTTACTAAAATAGCTTCATCTAACACCGAAAAAATTAGAAAAATCCAACCTTTCATTGAAATAAATTTTTTCGAAGAAAAAAAAATCCATCAAGAAATAATTATTTTTAACAAAAATACTTGAGCCACCCCTGCTTTTAATACTTTGTACAACCTCCCTTTGCCAGGATAACAGCACTGAGTCTTTTATAAGGTTGGAGAATACCAAGCCGGGCATCTGAGTCCATTCCTTTTTAGAGAACCTCTCCAGATCAGCACTCTACTCTTCAGCTCAGTCCATAAGTTTACAGTGGGGTTCAGGTCAGGTGACTGAGATGACCATGGCAGAAGCTTGCTTCTATAGTCAGCTAACTATTTTTGTGTTGATTTGGACATGTGCTTAGGATCGTGGTCCTGCTGGAAGATCCAGTGAAGGCCCAGTTTTAGCTTCTAGTGTCAGTATTGTGTATGAATAAAATACAAAAAAATATCCCTTTGTCCACTGTTGTTGTCCAATCTTGTTGCCCTTACCCTGTTTGTCCCTTTATCCCCTTTCCTGTGAATACTGTTACACTGCAACTCTAGACTGGAGATCATGACAGCATCTTACCTATAGTTTTAAAAGAGATGAGGGATATTATTTAACTTTGCTATTTCAGAAATCTGTATCTGTTGGTGTGTTACTAATATAACACCCATATTCAAAAAAGGGGATAGAAGTAATCCAACAAACTATAGGCACTTGGAAAAGTAATGGAAGCTATAATCCAAGCCAAAATGGTGGACTACTCTTGGTGTGTATGTTGTTGCTGCCATGTCCCACTCTCGCAAATGTTGGGAAGCAATTAAAAAGGCCAGTAGGATGTTGGGTTACATCTCTAGGTGTGTGGAGTTTAGGTCAAGGTAGGTGAAGCTTAAGATTGTACAATTCCTTGGTAAGACCCCACCTAGAATATTGTGTGCAGGTTTTTTCACCTTACCTTAAAAAGGACATTGCTGCCTTTGAAAGGGTTCAACGTAGGGCTACAAGAATGATTCCCGGTCTTAGTGAAATGTCTTATGAGGAGAGGTTAGCTGAGCTGAATCTGTTCAGCCTCGAGCAAAGGAGACTAAGGGGGGACATGATCCAGGTATGTAAGATTCTGATAGGTTTATTTTTTTTCCATTACTGCAATATGTCACTCATGATTATATAACAGAATAGATGAAACCCTGCCTACATCTAGCTTTCTCCCAGGGGATTCACTATCCCAGTGTAATTCAATTCAGTCAGTATCTACTGAGATGCTTGATATATTTTCTTTTTCATTGCATTTTTGATGGACATAGAGGACAGTATTTGGCTGAGACAGTATTAGCAGTTTAAATACAGCTCCCCCTCATGACAGTGAAAAAGTCTGCAGGCCATTGCAGAGGTCTTGGATGATGTTCTCATCTATGGAGGTCTTTGGTGGCTGTCGTAACCAGTGTCTCTGCCTAGGCCAGTGGTGGGTCTCATATTGAGGTACAGAGAATGGGTCCTTCCGCCTTGCGGATTCCCTCTTTCCCTGAGCAACAGCTTCCCTCCAAGATGATGGGGGGAGTGCGGTGGACAGAACTGGGGCTTCTTCCCTGTCATGCACTTTCTGGACCACTGGCTGAGGCCGGACACACAGATGAAGTTGCATCCTCAATGTTAGGCCTCTGGAGACCAATTTCTTTAGCTGGCCTGTTGCACAGAAACATTTCTCTTTATTGTAAACTGTAAGATGATTACAGCAACTATTCTGCTGTTATTCAATCAGTGAGAATAATTTACATAGTACCGACCAATTTTTTAAACTTCAATTAACATCAGACTGTCTCAAACTCATGTTAAAAAAAGTTCTGAAATACATACGTTTATATACGGGCTGATGATAATGTTCCACTGCCCCAGCATCCACGTCTCCAGTACAGGTGCCAGCCTGGTTAGAGGGAGGTGATGTGGGTGGAGATTCGTTATCTCCCCAATCAATCACCTCATCCCACTTATTCCAGGCTGCCCAGTACTCATTATCTGTCCAGCTCACGGCTTTTTCCAATCGCCTAGTGCTGAGAGGAGAAACAGGTTTCAGTCAGACAGGTTGCACTACAGCTCACCAGACAACAGTAAAAACCTCTTAAAGAGCAAATACATAAGCCGGTTCTATCTAATAATTGTATTTAATAATAAAACAGTACAATCATCTAAGTTTTATCAATGTAGATGGCCAGAAAATTTTACTGTCACATATATATGTACTTGTTACTGTGACAGTACACTTGTTAACAATAATGCTAATATACTCACTGCAGCTACAGGATATATATATATATGGGGCATATGGCATACCGAGCATTCTCCGGTATGGTATTAATTCTAGTGCCACCCCCCTCCCCCAGTCAATAAAATGTATTGCTTAATGCCAACAAAGGGAAGGGTGAGTGCACTTGACCTTCTGAACATGATAACTGGTATTTGTTGCATCTTTTTATCACTTCACATATTGTCAAACGTTTAAATGCAGTTTTGGGTGTTTTTAGAAATCCATATTGCTCCCTCTCACGAGAGAGTAAAAACCAGTACAGTATCTCTGTTTGGACCAGTGGTGGGTCTCGTACTCAGGCACAGAGAATGGGTCCTTCCACCCTGTGAATTCCCTCATTCCCTGAGCGACAGGTTCCTTCCACGCTGATGGGGTGATGGTGGTTTCCAGAACTGGGGCTTCTTGTTCCCTGTCATGCACTTGGCTTTGCTGGACCAATTGCTGAGGCTAAGAATGAAGTCGTATCCTCACCGTTAAGCCTCTGGACAGCAGTTTCTTTTGCTGACCTGTTACATAGAAACACTTCTCTTTATAGTAAACTGCAAGATGATTACAGCAACCATTCTGCTGTTATTCAGTCATAGTACCATACAATTTTCAATCTACATCAGACTCATGGTTCGAATTATGGGGGGTACTGGAGGGTACTGTACCCCCCGATCAAGACCCAGACCCCCCCAAAGAGACAAAAATAGCAGTTTTGGGGGGTTTTTAACATTTTTCTTTTGCTGCAAAAAAAAAAAAAAAAGATAACCTCACCTTGTAGGAAAAGTTTATGTAAAACAATTTCAGACACCCCTAATGTGGACCGTACCATTTTAACCACCTCGGCGCTAGAAGCAGCCAGTCGGTTGCGTCATTCATTCTCATTGAGTGACCTGTTCATTGTGTTCGTCTGTCATAGTACTGTTTGTCGTGCATTGGTAAATGTGAGTAGCCAGCAGAAGTCTAGCCTGTTGAAAATGTGTTATTTTACAACCTTCATTTATTCGTTTAAGTGTTTCATCTACTAATGCAAGCTGACGTCATTATAAGTTGAATTACTTACCATTGTCCTTCTGAGGCAGATGTTCTGTCGAGTTGAGCTACTTTGTCCAGGTAATCTACTGTAGTGCTAATTGATAGCCCTAATCATAGCTTACCTCGACAAAGTAGCTCAACTCGACAGAACACTGGTACAGTCAACTTTAGTTACGTTAACTAGCAAGATGAGCTAAGTTCTCTATTTAAACCAGGCTTATTTGGTGAGGTAAAATCGATCATGGTCATTTTCCAAGGAGATGAACTCCATATGTTTTCGTTCTCATTTTATCACGAATAAATTGTGCCATTCTGAAATTAATTTGCCACTTAGCCTGTGTGGTTTGTTATTAGGCTAATATTAACGCATAAGAATGTCTAACGTCATGCTCTGAAAAAACATTACTATAAGTGAAACCTATAGGGGCAACGTAAAAAAAACTAGCTAACAAATAATAAGCCCTATTATTTGAATTTTAGTGGTATTGATTCTGCATTCCACAATTTCATATTTATAGACATTTTAGAAGCTTCATCTGATAGCCCAGATACTGTTTTGTTAAATATAGATTAGATTTTATTCACAGACACACTATGAGGAAAAGGAAAGATGGAGACATCAGACACTCTTTTGGTGGTAAAAGAAGAGTAAGTAGGAAATATTAGTGTTAAGAGCTACAGAACATTACACTAAAAGTATAGGTTACTTAATGTGTATGAAGGAAAGTGGTGGTCAGCAGAAAGCAGGAGAGGCACAGGAGCAGGGAGATGGCAGGATGAGGACAGTGAGCAGGCAGCAGGGAGATGGCAGGATGAGGACAGTGAGCAGGCAGCAGGGAGATGGCAGGATCAGGACAGTGAGCAGGCAGCAGGGAGATGGCAGGATCAGGACAGTGAGCAGGCAGCAGGGAGATGGCAGGATGAGGACAGTGAGCAGGCAGCAGGAAGATGGCAGGATGAGGACAGTGAGCAGGCAGCAGGGAGATGGCAGGATCAGGACAGTGAGCAGGCAGCAGGGAGATGGCAGGATGAGGACAGTGAGCAGGCAGCAGGGAGATGGCAGGATGAGGACAGTGAGCAGGCAGCAGGAAGATGGCAGGATGAGGACAGTGAGCAGGCAGCAGGGAGATGGCAGGATGAGGACAGTGAGCAGGCAGCAGGGAGATGGCAGGATGAGGACAGTGAGCAGGCAGCAGGGAGATGGCAGGATGAGGACAGTGAGCAGGCAGCAGGGAGATGGCAGGATGAGGACAGTGAGCAGGCAGCAGGAAGATGGCAGGATGAGGACAGTGAGCAGGCAGCAGGGAGATGGCAGGATCAGGACAGTGAGCAGGCAGCAGGGAGATGGCAGGATGAGGACAGTGTGCAGGCAGCAGGAAGATGGCAGGATGAGGACAGTGAGCAGGCAGCAGGGAGATGGCAGGATGAGGACAGTGAGCAGGCAGCAGGGAGATGGCAGGATGAGGACAGTGAGCAGGCAGCAGGAAGATGGCAGGATGAGGACAGTGAGCAGGCAGCAGGGAGATGGCAGGATGAGGACAGTGTGCAGGCAGCAGGAAGATGGCAGGATGAGGACAGTGAGCAGGCAGCAGGGAGATGGCAGGATGAGGACAGTGAGCAGGCAGCAGGGAGATGGCAGGATGAGGACAGCGAGCAGGCAGCAGGGAGATGGCAGGATGAGGACAGTGAGCAGGCAGCAGGGAGATGGCAGGATGAGGACAGCGAGCAGGCAGCAGGGAGATGGCAGGATGAGGACAGTGTGCAGGCAGCAGGGAGATGGCAGGATGAGGACAGTGAGCAGGCAGCAGGAAGATGGCAGGATGAGGACAGTGAGCAGGCAGCAGGGAGATGGCAGGATGAGGACAGTGTGCAGGCAGCAGGAAGATGGCAGGATGAGGACAGTGAGCAGGCAGCAGGGAGATGGCAGGATGAGGACAGTGAGCAGGCAGCAGGGAGATGGCAGGATGAGGACAGTGAGCAGGCAGCAGGGAGATGGCAGGATGAGGACAGTGAGCAGGCAGCAGGAAGATGGCAGGATGAGGACAGTGAGCAGGCAGCAGGGAGATGGCAGGATGAGGACAGTGTGCAGGCAGCAGGAAGATGGCAGGATGAGGACAGTGAGCAGGCAGCAGGGAGATGGCAGGATGAGGACAGTGAGCAGGCAGCAGGGAGATGGCAGGATGAGGACAGTGAGCAGGCAGCAGGGAGATGGCAGGATGAGGACAGCGAGCAGGCAGCAGGGAGATGGCAGGATGAGGACAGTGTGCAGGCAGCAGGGAGATGGCAGGATGAGGACAGTGAGCAGGCAGCAGGGAGATGGCAGGATGAGGACAGTGAGCAGGCAGCAGGGAGATGGCAGGATGAGGACAGTGAGCAGGCAGCAGGGAGATGGCAGGATGAGGACAGTGTGCAGGCAGCAGGGAGATGGCAGGATGAGGACAGTGAGCAGGCAGCAGGGAGATGGCAGGATGAGGACAGTGTGCAGGCAGCAGGGAGATGGCAGGATGAGGACAGTGAGCAGGCAGCAGGGAGATGGCAGGATGAGGACAGTGAGCAGGCAGCAGGGAGATGGCAGGATGAGGACAGTGTGCAGGCAGCAGGGAGATGGCAGGATGAGGACAGTGAGCAGGCAGCAGGGAGATGGCAGGATGAGGACAGTGAGCAGGCAGCAGGGAGATGGCAGGATGAGGACAGTGTGCAGGCAGCAGGGAGATGGCAGGATGAGGACAGTGAGCAGGCAGCAGGGAGATGGCAGGATGAGGACAGCGCACAGGACCAAGTGGTGAGTTAGAAATTAGGCTGTACTTTACTACCATTATGTACTGTATCATCAAGGCAGATATTAGCCTAATAGACAAATATTCATTTCTGAAGGCTGTTGGAGCTGGGGGGACTGAGAGGGCAGGAATTACACCAGACTGCTGGACCAGACCAGGCTGTGTGTAAATGTATAGGCTTATTACTTTTACTAGTATACTACTTCTAGGATAATTCCTGAGAGTTAGCAAAACCAAATTCTTTTGGATAGGGATAAGGATAATGAGATCTTCTGTATTGATTCTCATTTTGTCGCATGTCCAGACCATGACCGTGTGTTGCATACATGTTAGTAAACACCCCTAGCGCATCTTGCACTCTTAACATTGATCCTGGTGGCGACTATTCGTATTGACGCGGTAGCGGACCATAATGGTCATAGAAGTGTTAAGAAGGCAGTACCCCCCAATTATGGAGGGGTAATTCGCACTCTGGATACAATTACAACACTAGCCATGTAAACGTATTAATTGGGGAATTCATTTATAAAGGCTTCGTGTGACCGAAAAAGATGCCAAACATTCATAGGCACATTTGTAAGAGGGTTTTGGGATTTATAAAGAAAAACGTATGCTGAAAACAACTCGCACGTTTTGTGAACGAGGCTGAAAGGGATGCAGTTTCGACAGAATCCTGTAGAGGGCACTGTGTATGCTAAATTGAAGGCTCCAGGAATGTTGTCGGCATTTCATTTCATTTCATGGTCACACGGCCATTGGCTCTGAAATTAAACTGTTCTTTTAAATAGAATTGCCACTGCCACTGAGCATCTCCTCTACAAGCAAACACTGGGGTGCCACCAAGACCAGCAGGCTGCTGGTGGCTCTGGGATGCAACCACTACTGAGGTCAGATGAGGGAGCCACTAATGATGGCTTGAAGACATATCAGTGTCAGAATGACATGACATGGCTTGTTTGTTGAACCTTGGCCAGGAATTTGAGAGCACACAGATCCAAGGATGGGGCACATATATGAAACAGAGGTACACCTGTGCAGATTTTGCCTAGGGGCCCTGAAATGACCCAAACATGAAGCTCAGCTTTCCAGGTGCTGAGGGGAAATAGTTTCAGAAAACTTTTATTCTAGGCACAAACTTCTGTGGAGGCAGGACGAGTCACCAGCTTCTCACTTCAGTTATTTACACGTAATGTTCATCTATCAAAGGTAAGACACGTAGTTTGAGATAAATGTAGAACTACAGGATAAATTTACAGTTATACCGCCAGGTGTTTTCATAACAGCTTGCTTATAGCAACATTATCACTAGCATCGCTCACTTGGTAAGAGGCTGAAGCTAGGTTTGCCGCATAGCCTATGTGTCCATGGCTTGTATAGTTTTTTGTCATAACGTTAAAAATTCTTGTCAGTCCGTTTCTGACAAACTTGTGTTGATCAGTGACCTGAGCATCGCTCACATGGTAGAATATTATCTGTCTGAACAATTATAAATTGCACTGACCAGAAAAGCTTGAGTGTTGATAGTATCACAGGCAGAACCATAAATGATTTTTGGTAACATTTTTTTTGTTTTAGTCATTTTTAAACACATTGACAATGCATTATTATGCATTCATAAAGCATTATAAACATGGCTATATTTCTAAAAGGGCATAAGAAATTGCCATGTTTATTATGCACTATGACTGCCTTATGAAGCTCTCATCTATAACGCACTATAGATACCTTTGTAATACAGTACAATAGCTGTATTATTCCGAGCATCATAATGCATTATGAAGGTATCTATAGTGCATTCCAGATGAGACCTTCATAAATCATTCATAATGCATAATACACATGGGTATAATGTGTTATGCCTTTTGATAAATAATTATAGCCATGTTTCTAATACTTTATGGATTCATTATTATTAGTTATGAATGTGTTTATAAATTGCTAAAGCAATGGCCTTAAGTAGTGTTACCTGATTTTTGTTTACAAATGTAACATTTTTTGCTGAGGGGCTCTCTAACCCCAAAATGGCCTTAGATGAATTTGCAGAGACAGAATTCTTCCAGAAGGAGCGGGAGGCTGCCAAGAAACGAGTGGAGAAGAGGGTGGAGAAAAAGAGGAAAAGGCCAGACTCACGACAAGCAGGCCGCCTTTGCAGATTCTGCCGCATGAACCTGAAACAGGGACCAAACAGCTAGCCTGCACAACCACACCGGCTTCCCTGGAATGGCAGGGAAATGCACTTACTGCCCATCTAAAGTGAACCGGAATGAGTTTCAGGCGTCTCCTTTGTTTAAGGCAGAGTGATAAAGATGGCTAAACTTAATAATTTTAATTTAGTCATTTTAATGTAATATTTGAATGCAGGCCTTAAATGATCCATATTATTTCAATAAGGCCTCCCTTTAGGGGTATAGTCCATGCTTTTACGTTTGTGTAAAACAAACCAAACAAAGGACACGGCCGCATGACCCCACGGCGCCGAACAAAGAAGCACTGTGGGACACACGCCGGCGTCCGAAACAGTCTGAGGAAACGAGCACATCGCCCGCCCCTGCCCAGAGTCCCGCTCGCAAACGTCCAGTCTAAACTAGGTGACCTAAGAGTGAGGTTGGGGTTCCAGCGCGATGCAAGAAACTGCAATATATCACGTTTCACGGAAACGTGGCTGACCCCCCTGGTACTGGATCTAGTGGTGACTCCGTCGGACTCTTTCTCTCTTTTTCCTGTTTCATAACTGCTTGCTCTTGGTCATTTAGTACTTGCTCTTTGTCCATGAAACTATGTCATAAATAAAAAGGACATTTAATCGAAATATTACATGCTGATTTTTTTCCTGGTTAAATAAAATCGATACAGCAGATTCTTTTCTACACACACGACTGCTTTTTTTGTAACTTAATTATGCCATCTAACACGATAGGTTCTCTGTCATAAGAATATTCCAATATGTTGGTTGAGATTATTTAAGCGGTACATCAACAATCCGTGGGGGGGAAATTAATGATAATTAAACTTTGACAAACAAGGGCATAGCTGAAAAATCAGTACACTGCTAGTGAGTTACTGGCAATATAGCATAGAAATTTACTAGTCAGCTGTGCTAAGAATCAGCTAAACTGAAATGGAAGGCTTGTAGTATAAGGGAGAAGGTGAAGGAGAATGTTTTATGTGTTTTAAGTTGATTAAGCAGGGAGGAGCACTTCTCTTTCTCACATAGTAAAGGTTCATTCTCTCTTCAAATGATTGCTTGCAAATTTAAGGATCTAGGAAATTAGCTTAAAAAATATAATATTATAATATAAATATTATATATATATATACACTCACCTAAAGGATTATTAGGAACAAAATACTAATACGGTGTTTGACCCCCTTTCGCCTTCAGAACTGCCTTAATTCTACGTGGCATTGATTCAACAAGGTGCTGAAAGCATTCTTTAGAAATGTTGGCCCATATTGATAGGATAGCATCTTGCAGTTGATGGAGATTTGTGGGATGCACATCCAGGGCACGAAGCTCCCGTTCCACCACATCCCAAAGATGCTCTATTGGGTTGAGATCTTGGTGACTGTGGGGGCCATTTTAGTACAGTGAACTCATTGTCATGTTCAAGAAACCAATTTGAAATGATTCGAGCTTTGTGACATGGTGCATTATCCTGCTGGAAGTAGCCATCAGAGGATGGGTACATGGTGGTCATAAAGGGATGGACATGGTCAGAAACAATGCTCAGGTAGGCCGTGGCATTTAAACGATGCCCAATTGGCACTAAGGGGCCTAAAGTGTGCCAAGAAAACATCCCCCACACCATTACACCACCACCACCAGCCTGCACAGTGGTAACAAGGCATGATGGATCCATGTTCTCATTCTGTTTACGCCAAATTCTGACTCTACCATTTGAATGTCTCAACAGAAATCGAGACTCATCAGATCAGGCAACATTTTTCCAGTCTTCAACTGTCCAGTTTTGGTGAGCTCGTGCAAATTGTAGCCTCTTTTTCCTATTTGTAGTGGAGATGAGTGGTACCCAGTTGGGTCTTCTGCTGTTGTAGCCCATCTGCCTCAAGGTTGTGCGTGTTGTGGCTTCACAAATGCTTTGCTGTATACCTCGGTTGTGACGAGTGGTTATTTCAGTCAAAGTTGCTCTTCTATCAGCTTGAATCAGTCGGCCCATTCTCCTCTGACTTCTAGCATCAACAAGGCATTTTCGCACACAGGACTGCCGCATACTGGATGTTTTTCCCTTTGCACACCATTCTTTGTAAACCCTAGAAATGGTTGTGCGTGAAAATCCCAGTAACTGAGCAGATTGTGAAATACTCAGACCGGCACGTCTGGCACCAACAACCATGCCACGCTCAAAATTGCTTAAATCACCTTTCTTTCCCATTCTGACATTCAGTTTGGAGTTCAGGAGATTGTCTTGACCAGGACCACACCCCTAAATGCATTGAAGTAACTGCCATGTGATTGGTTGATTAGATAATTGCATTAATGAGAAATTGAACAGGTGTTCCTAATAATCCTTTAGGTGAGTGTATATATATATATATATATATAATATACAGCTGCAGACTCTTAATGCCACTCTCAGGCCCCTTCCGTTTGGTGGACGCATGTGCGGAAAACAAAGAAAGATGTACTTTATCAGTTTCACAAGTTTTCAAAGTAGAGTTGGATGGCACCTTTAACCTTAAAGGCCTGTTTTTGCGGCAGAATGGTCATGCAGTTTAGGTTTAACACCAAAAACATGTCCCTGTGCTTGCATCATTTAATGAATTGCCCCTCTATGTTTTTTGCATTGCACTTGAGAACTGAAGAAACCTTTAATTCAATGGCAAGTCCACTACAATTCTCTACATGTACATGAGTTTAACCAATCATTATTTAAGCTAATCAAATTTTGTTTCAAACTTCACAATGTTTTAAATAACCACACAGACACAAACCAAATGCAAAATAATCCACATTTATTTATATCTTAGTCTTATCTTATTCTATGTTACCTTAATTATACAATTTTATCTTAACCTTATCCTACCTTATCTTACTCCTATCTTATTCTATGTTACCTTAATTATACAATTTTATCTTAACCTTATCCTACCTTATCTTACTCCTATCTTATTCTATGTTATCTTACGTTATACAATCTGATCTTAACCTTATCCTACCTTATCTTACTCCTATCTTATTCTATGTTATCTTACGTTATACAATCTTATCTTAACCTTATCCTACCCTATCTTACTCCTATCTAATTCTATGTTATCTTACATTATACAATCTTATCTTAACCTCATCTTACCCTATCTTAGTCTTATCTTATTCTATGTTATCTTACGATATACAATCTTATCTTAACCTCATCTTACCCTATCTTAGTCTTATCTTATTCTATGTTATCTTACGATATACAATCTTATCTTAACCTTATCTTAAACTATATTAGTCTTATCTTATTCTATGTTACCATATGTTATACAAAATCTTATCTTAACCTATATTAGTCTTATCTTATTCTAATCTTATGTCATACAAACTTAGGATAAGTTAAGGTTAAACTATCTTAATCTTATCTTATCCTAAGTACTTGTGAGATCTCTCACCTAATTATTTACAGGTTCTATGAAAAACTATTTACATCACACAGATAGCCCATCTCCACAGCCAACTCCAGGACCCCGGGGATGGCACTCAGCTGGTACAGCGCATCATTAGGAAATATCACCTCAGCTTCATCAACCCAATTGTCAACATACGTGTAGTGAGCCTCTAGGTTTTGGTCCCTCCCCTGCTTGCAGATGGAAATTGCATTTAAAAACTCACTCCAAAACTGAATACACCAATGGTAAGTTAAGCACTTGGCCTCATAGGTCATTTTAGGGTAGTTGCTAAGATAATAGTTATGCAACTTATTGAATCTTTCCATTTTTTCAAAAACAACAGAAGGGCACATAAATGGGGGTGTCGGACCCGTAACCAGCTGAGATGAGGGGTGCGCTGGAACCTGATACGGAGGGGTGGGATGAACCATGGCTGGAGCTGAAGATGGATGTGGGGCTGGACTTACATGTGAGACTACGTGTGGTGACGGAGGAGGAGAGTCTGTAAAAAAAGATGGAGATGGAGAGGAGACAAAAGAGGATGGGATGGGTGACGGAACTAAGAATGAAGTGGAGGAGAAGGCCGGTGAGCAGGGCTCAGGCTCAGGCTCTGACATAGATGGAGTGCGACACAGGATGGTTGCAACCTCGTCGTCACTCTGGGTGAGATCCTCACACGGGATCTTCTCACCCACTTGGGTTGAGTCAAACGGGTTTCCCAATTTGCAGTTACTGAAGCGTACTAGATTCTGTACATTTTTTGTAAATGGCCCCTTTTGTTTTTTACACCAATTTCTACGTCCTGACCGGCCTCCCACCGTATTTCTACGGCGTCCTGAGCCCTGCTGACCCCTGCTGGTTGCCACCGGGGAGGGAGTAGACGCAGTGGCGGCAGACATGGTCATGGAGCTGGGTGCCGGCGGCCCAGTGCGGCATTTCCTCCGATGGCCTCCACCACTGGTGCTGGTTCGTCCTTTGGGGTTAAAAAGACAGGGGACAGCACATTTAAATAAAGTGAATCCTTATGTCACTCTACAACAAAACTACATCACAGATATCACACTTGGCAGTCAGTATTGCACATTGAGAAAAATTCTGCCATCTTATTGGATACAGGAAACGCAAGCTTGGGAGACTTATGCGCTGGTCTTGAATCGGGCCGCCTGCGTTTCAACAGGGGAACTTGACTTATAAAAACACACCAGTTAGTGCACAGATTCCCTGATATGCAGAACAACAGCGAAAAACCACACTGGAAACTGATGTAACTTATGCATTATTACACCAATGTTGAAATGCTTTCCTCGCCCTAGTAGCATAAAAGCCAATCTAGTTTATTTATTTTTGTTTTGTTCAGGCTTTTTGACAAATGAAGGCCCTTTTTAGTAGGCTAGTGTCTAGTCAAAGGTGTAAACTTAAGAGGAAAATAAACTATTCTGACTGTGCCATTAATTCTCTTTTTTCCCAGTTACTTTGCCAATATTGTCTTTTTATTCAATTTTGATAGTAATTTGAAATGTTTTAATTTAAATTATATCTCCACAGCTAGTTCTGGCAATAGTTGAAGTTGTCATGAAAAATAATAACCCTGTACCATATGGGGCGCCGTTTGTAAAGTTACGAAACATTTTTGTACTTGCCACTTTTTCAACATTTAGTGCAATTTTCTGACATTTAGCTAGAAGTCAATGGTGTTGTGGATCATCATATTTTTTGCTGTGTAGATTATTTGCACAATTGTTCATCATATGTAAATAGAAATGGTATGTCTATATATAAATATTAAATGTAAATGTCAAATATAAATGTTAAATGTAAACGTAAATATAAAAGTTAAATGTAAATATAAATGTTAAATATAAATGTTAAATGTTAAGTTATATCTAAATGTTAAATGTAAAAGTTAAATGTAAATATAAATCTAAATGTTAAATGTAAAAGTAATTAACTTAGCGAGCTAATTCGTCGTTACCGCCCATTTCTATGCAGATGGGCGTGGCTAATTTGCATATGTTCTCAACATTTAGAGTCTACATTTAACATTTATATTTAACATTTAAATTTAACATTTATATTTATATTTACATTTAACTTTTACATTTAACTTTTAAACCAAAGACCAAATTTTCTGGAGATGTTCATGACATTATTTACTAGATTTATTTAAAAAATTGATCAATTTTGAAATACAGGTGTTTTGTTATTGAATTTTTAATACTTTAATAACCCATGGTAATTATTCGTATGGGGATGGCATATTATTTGTTCAACCTATAGAGCTGGACAATAGCTTTAAAACAATATGAGGACCATTTCTGTGCAGCTTATATTATGGTAAATATAGCCAGTCAAAAAAAAAGAAGTTAAAACTTCATCCATCCACACATCACAGCGACAGATTTTACTGATTTCATTATACAATACAACAGACATGCCGAAAAGAGCCCCGTATTTTTACTGCTTCATGGTAACAAATCACCGTTTGCCTAAAAGTCAACCATTTTATTATCTAGTATCCTAAGACATGTAGTTCCAAAATAAGATAGTTATCACAGACTGCAAGATTCAACAAGACCAGCCAACCCTATTCTGACTTTCATTCTTCGAGTGCTGAGCTATTCTGGGCATCACTTTGCCGTCCTTACCATGGCTAACTGAACCGGGGATGTCTTCCGGAGCAATCCGGACACTGACTGCCCCATTTGGCAGGAGCCAGTCGATTCTCCAGAGGCACACAGTGGCGTTCAGGGCAGACATCTCGATCACGTCTTGTCTCTCGCTGGGAAGCTGCAAATCTGAGCTGCTTTGAATGTTCAAATCAAATTAACTCGAAGTGCAACTACAATTGTTATGATGCGGTTGCTATGGTACTGTGGCCAATTAGTGTCAGCGCACTGCAAAGTCGTCAAACACTTTAACCAAATGACAACACACACGATGTACATTAACAAAAGCGCGGAAGATTTTCTACGACGGATTATGGCTGTTTGTAACCTTCAGCATTTCATCTTGCACTGAGAAACATTGTAGCTATAAAGTTAGCCGATATATATATAGTTGTGCGCAATATTGTGTGTGACTCCTTACTTTTCCAGAACATGTGGCATCCGTATTATAACATCCCTTTTCTGACCACATTGCCCCTTCATTTGGAGAACTGCGCCGAGATGTCCAGACACGCTGCTGGAGCTCTGCAGTGGCCCCCGTCCGTCCACGTGAATCAGACAGTGGCAGCGTGGAGAGGCTTTCCTGCTTTTCCCAAAGCAACCCAATCTACTAATGAAGCCAAGGTGTTTCTCATCCACAGGTCTCTCTATGACTTGATAAAAGGTCCAATAATGCTGGAAATGATTGACCAGAAATTGCTGAACTGGTACTTGTCTCTTCCAGTTGAAGACCGACACCTCATAAAGGAGGAAGGAGGTCTACGTGTTTTTCTTCAGAAACACCCAGCGCTTGGTGTAACGGGAGATGTAGTCTATATAAAAGAGGAAATCAGAGGAGTGCACAGAGCAGAAGAAACTCCAGCCTTGCCTGAATCTTCTCACTGCAGATCTTCTCAGTGCTGCTGGTGCTATACACCAAGTGCTTCCTCTGCTGCCAGGATGTGCAGTCAGTCCTGCAAAGCCAGGGAGGGTCCGCAGGAGGCTTTTCTGTCAGTGGAAGAAAAGAAGCTGGTCCTACTTCCAAACGCCTTTGAAAAGGAGCTAAATCTCTGCGGCTCGGATGAGAGCGTGATGAATGGAGCAGGAAAGGCCACCAGTCAGCAATGTGACTACAGTTCTACTAAGTGGATGGATGTTGAGCATCGAGGAACTGTCCAAAGTGGAAATGACCCAAAAAAGCAGTATCCCGGTGTTATTAAAGAGCAGTCTTTTGCTCATGGTGCTGCGGAGGTGTTCCAGTGGATCCCGGAGCAGAAAGGTCATCCTGAGAACATGGAAGACCTGATGCATCTGCAAGATCCTGATTTTGGTGCGGTGGAAGAGGCTGGATTCGGTCAAAAATTTACAGAAGGAGCCAGTCAGTCTGCATGTGAAGGTTGTTTTCCATGGACTGTCCAGGACAAGGCAAGAAGCAGCGGGCCTGTAACATCCCAGCGATTCCAGGCTGTGGATGGCAAGGTGGCAATGAACCAGTCTGAAGAAATTAATGGTGACCTCAGGGGCAATGTCATGTCATCAAGTGACAGGCAGAGTACGAGAGTGAAGAAAATCTGCAGCCTGGAACGCCAGATTGTACTGTGCGATGCCGTTGTCAGCACAGACCTCTCCACAATGGACCAGGATGTCCAGACGCTGGCAGTGTCTACAGCTGAGAAATCCACCATCACAGATGTCTATATGGCTGACCTGGACTATTTCAAACAGGAATTCATCAGATTAAAGCTTGTTGAAGCAGAAGTGGGGACACTGAAAGATAAATTGAAAAGCTTCGAAGGGAAGGAGCGTAGTAGCCACCAGAGGGCAGTGCAGGCTGAACTGAGCCTCTTGGCCCTGCAGCATGCAATGTGTCAGCAGTACTGCTGGGGGCGCTATTGCACTTCACTGGAAGGCAGCCGCTTTCTTCTGGGAAAAAATGTTATGCCGGAGAGCATGATTGAAGTTCTTCAGATCCTAGCGGACAACTACCAAGAAATGAGGAAGAACATCCTATCTGGAGTGCCCCTGGACCAACTCCGCCCTTTGTCCGTGGACTGTCAGAAGATCGCCTCTGAGGGGTGCTATATCCCCACGGAGGGAATCAAGTCTGTTCCTGAAAACGAATCATGCTTCTGTGAAGAGTCCATGTTGACTGAAAGCTCTGGGGGTCTTGAGTGCAGGATCAACACCTCCCTGAAGGAAGGACTAAATGAAAAAACGGAGGCATTCACCCATCAAGATAGTAACCTATTTGGGAAGAATCTTGCTTTGCCGATTAGGACCACAGGTGCACCAGAACCAGAATCTAGCACAAATCAATCCAGACAGGAGGGAGAGAAGAGCCACAGCTCAGCAGCTGCAAAGGATAGTGAGATCCAGGGGGAAGGATTTTTTCATGAGGAGAAAATGGATCAGTACTTCCTGGGTGTCAAAGACCTCCCTAATGACTCAACTGAGAATAATGTTGACCAGTTTGGAAAATATCAGCCATCCGGTGTTAAAACAGCAATTTTCTTCAAGAATGTCAGGACGGCCACTGTATCAGTCCTGGCTCCCAGTGCTCCTGAAAGAGCAGTCGAAAACCTGAACAGTCATGTGGTTAAGGGACAACCCATCGAGGGCAAGCAGATCCCTGATGGTACAGGGATAGGCCTGCAGAAACAAGCATGCAGTTCAAAGTCCTGCAGATCTGTATGCGA
Source organism: Paramormyrops kingsleyae (assembly GCF_048594095.1). Lineage (NCBI taxonomy): Eukaryota > Metazoa > Chordata > Actinopteri > Osteoglossiformes > Mormyridae > Paramormyrops > Paramormyrops kingsleyae. The sequence goes on along the minus strand of NC_132820.1, from coordinate 22,057,898 downwards.
CACACCTGCTGTTATGGCTAAGGGTCTTCCACAGCCCCTGGAGAAGCTTGTGAATGTCCTGGAATCACCCACATCATCCGGCGTCTTTGTGCCCAGACGCACCATCGCGGACGGCTTCGGCGCCCTCATGGCGCAGCTGTCACTGCAACACCCGGGAGTGGCCCAGAGGAGCATCATGGATGCTCTCCTGAAGCTGCTGGCAGGACGCAGCGGCTTCCTCGGCGACCTGCCACAGGAGACCATCGTGGAGATGACATCCAGCCTGCTGAAAGCTGCACCCTCAGAAGAGGTCAGTTTGCAAGTGTGATTGCATCTGTAAAGGTATATCTGTATGTATATCTGGCAGTAACTAATAATTTTAGTTCCTCCTGACCTGACTTGCACAGAGGCTCAGTCAAACATTATTGATAATCTGATATGTTGCCTGTATACCATCATAAGCGGGAAGTGCACTGATTCATACCATAGGGCATCAGCACAGGAGTCATTTCTGTTTTCAACTTGCTTAATCTTTTTTTTGTGTAGAAATGATCCTAAATGGAATGAACCAGCTGGAATGCTGTAAATGTTGCGTTTAAAGAAAATGGTCATTTACTTTGAACAGTCTTTTAACCGATAATGCATATTTCTCTTATTTTCTTTGTTTTAGTAAGTGGAATTTTTTTTCCTCCCTGGAATTTGGGGTGCTCAGTGTTCACATCATGGTTCTTTATTTGACATTGTTCTTAAAATCCCCAAAACTTGTTACATTTGGCATTACTTAAATAAACCACTAAGAAACGTTAAAAAAAAAAAAAAAAAAAAAAACAAAAGCGCGGAAAAATAATAGGAGCACCGCAAATTTAGAAGACACGTTTAAAAAGAGAAAAGCGCTGCAGATCCGCTCACAACACAGTTGCTAAGTTTCCGGGTGACAAAGAAACCAATTGTGGCTGGGCTGTATATCGAATATGTTTACGCAATACAAATATATTATCCAAAACAAGATGTAGAATGACACAATACAGGTCGTGTCTGTATAATTGATAAATATATATATAAAAATACAATTTGATCGTTTGTTAAAATTATTAGGTCGCTATTACAGTAATTGAATACACAATTTCTTCCTGGTAGCAAGTAACGCGAGAGCTGCGGTCGTGACCTTCCACAGACTCCCAGAATTCATAGCGACAATTAAGCGACCCATTCAGTTAGTGGAAGATTTGATGGAGGGGAATGAGCGGGAGACGTTCTTATCTCACTTGTGGTTTTGATTTACAACTGAATATTTAGCACAGTTGGAAATTTTGGTGTAGTGCTAATATTCCTAAGAATCTAGGGATATGTCGATACACTTATTGCGATGTTGTGTTTTTCGTACAGGTATCGGTTTTAATTAATAGTTTTCATGGAAAGGTTCCCGCGGTGGTTTATTTTCTGCTCTGTCTGACCCCCGGACAGTTAGGCAGCAGGGCTGTAATTAATCTTCAGCCATTTCACTCTTCCACTGTAGCAACGTCAACTGAAGAATTATGAACAATGATGGAGGCACATTCGCAGCTGTTCCGAGCTTTCCAATGTTTCTCTGACTATGTTTTACTGGTTTCTTTGCTTCCAGTACCAGTATTTTATTCATCTTTGTTCTTCTTTACTGTTGGTGAATATTTCTTTTATTTCATATTGTATTTTACTTGTGGTTTTATCCTTAACAGGCTTGCTCCAAAGACATCTTATTGTATTTGCACAGTGACAGTAACGCTGTCTTATCTTGCGAGAGGAAGTAGCATAAGGCTGCACTGCTAACCTTAGCATTAGCTACCTAGCAATGTTGGTAGTAACGCGTTACTGTAATTCCACTACTTTTGTCTGTAAGGAGTAATGTAACTAATTACCATTTCAAATTAAAAAACGCAAGGTACTGAAATTTCAACGGACTCGTTACCTTTGTCTTGCGTGAAAATATTAATGGATAAAGGCAGCATGTTCCCCTAATTTCCTGTTTATGATGTAACGCCATCCGACCTTACCGTGGCGCAATGAATGGGTGATATTATAGGTACGCTAATAGGTACAATTAGACAGTTGTATTGTCTGGCACTGTCACAGCAGCAACACTAAAGTAATATAAGTACCCAGAGAGCACACATGCATTAGCACTATATCTCCGCGGTGCTTGAAAATCCATCGGCAAACATCTCTGTTGCAGAAACATCACCATCGAACATTTGAGCCCATATTCCCCCGATGTCGGCGCGATGTTAAGTTAAACATAGTGATGATCATGATGCGGATATCTTATAAATGATATTTTGGTATTTTCCTTCTACCTTGTAGTAGATATGGATTCGATCCAGGATTGTCCAGCTGGGTGTTTCCATTACAATTGTGTGATTTTGGAGGGGAAGGGTGTTCACAATTTGTTGGGTTAAACCAAGTGGTTGGGGAGGGGATTTTTGCACATTACAATAAAATTGATATTTTAGCCTTTGTTGGTTTTATGAATAAAATTGTGGTTTTGGATAGTGTGTTTTAGAATTGTGTATGTGGGATGTATTGTTTTGAGGATGATAATTGTTAGATTAGTTGTCCTAAGGAGAGGGGTTAAGAAATCTATATAAACCCTGGAGAATGGGCTAAAAGATTGTTGTTATGGATCCAGGGTCTGCTAGGGTATAGCCTGTTTGATTGAGATTTTTGTTGTTGTTAATACTACAGTGTATTTGTGCACTTTTGTGAACAAGGACAATACATTTTTGCACGTTTTGGAACTCCATGGCCTTCTCTGGTTCCTGAAGTCTCGGGCCTCAGCCATTCCTAACAGTGTGCATGTGTGTGAATGGTGTGTTTGCCCTGCAGTGGGTTGCTGCCCCATCCTGGGTTATTCCCGGCCTTATGCCATAGCTTCCAGGATAGACTGTGGGCCATCAGGATCCTGCACAGAATAAGCAGGTATAGAAGATGGATGGATGGATGGATGGATGTTATGTCTTGCTGAAGTGCTAAACATTCAGCCTTGTGGTTTTGTCACTTCCTGTTTATAATGTCCACTCCCCCTTCACTCTGCCTGCTGTGTGTGAGAATAGAAACGACAGAGACAGTGAAGGTACAGAGGATGAGGAAGTGAGTGTCAGTCTCCACAGATCTGGGCTCAGTGACACACACACGTATGGATCCTCTGATGCTCCTGTTTCTTCTCATTGCTGGGCTCACAGGTGAGTGTCTCTCATTACAGTGGTACTGAGTAGAGATCTCTCTCCTGCTCCTCACACACTGTCAGCTGCAGTTTGGAGATCATGATGGAGATCTGCTGCTACATCAGAAGAAATTGCCCCGGCTAGATTCTGGAAACATTTGCAGAGGCTGCATTGAGTATCATACTCTATGAAGTTGTAGATAGTAGTTGGATTCTCACAGGTTTTTATATCACTTATATTATTATGTAATATTTAAAAAGCTTTAACAAAAATATTTTACCAATAAACTGGCAATTACTTCATACATGTACAGTATTTTGTGTTTTGTATTTATTAGTAGAGCGGTACCTCAGTTCTCGAACTCATTAGAACTCGAATTTCTTAAAAGTCGAACCAACCAGTTCGAAAAAAATTACCTAGAGCTCGATCTGAATCTCAAACCGTGAACGCCGATCTAAGATAATTTGTACGCCTGGGGAAATGAGTCACGCCGCACGTCTCTCAGCGGAAACAAAGGGTAAAGCTTCAGTCTCAGCCTCGCAAAACCCCTGATAGGAATATTATTCTTATTTACTCATGTTGGCACAAGGTGCTGATTACTGTGTGCATTTTAATCTGGGCTCTTCTCTCATAAAACATAAACTTTGTGCTCTAAGTACAATTTTTAAAGAGTGACCCCAAATATTGCAAAGTTATTATAGCTGACAACAGACTTTTTGGGAATGCGAGAGTCCTCACAGAAGCTTATGTGCCATGTTACAGTGTCCGTGTATTCATCCACGCTGTTAGTAGCAGTTTTGAAAACATTCCAGTCTGTCGAGTCAAAGCATGATTTTAATTGCTCTACTGCTCCACATGTTCAGTGTTTCACTCTAGTAACGACAGGTTTAGCAGTTTTCAGATTTTGTCTGTATGCTGGAATTAGATGAATTGTTGCATGGTCAGAGTTTCCTAGTGCAGCACCAGTCATTTTCTGTCATTAAAATGTGACGTCTTTTCAGTTAGCTATTTATTTATTTTGGCTTTTTCTTATTATTATGTGTTCATTGTAATTGATTAATAAAATTATTTATTTTCATTATTATTTCTTTTACTTATCTTTGAAATGTGATTTTGACATTTTAATTTGATTGTATCCTTGTCTTTGTAAAGCACTTTGAATTGCCTTGTGCCCAAATTGTGCTATATAAATAAACATGCTTAAAATCTTTGATGATGACAATGTGCCCAGCCGGCTGTGAACTGTTCTTCGCTTTCTCCATCTTTGCATTTCTTGCAGTGTGAAGATCTGCGAGCTGTTTAATTTTAGTGACCACTCCTTTTCAGGATTATGTAGTATATGTTTAACATTACTTCAAAGTGTGGAAGGGAAATTTAAAGTGATGGTAGGCCAGGGTTGGGAGGCATTGTGGGATTGTTCTTGTGTCTCAGGTTTTGTTGTTTTGGGGATGGTGCCGTGTGTCCTTGCCTCACAGCCACCTGCACGGAACCAGCTTTGCAGGCCACAGATCTTGGAGAACTGGGCTGAAGGGAACATCGCCGGGGGGAGAAAGGGGACCTGCAGGAAGCCTTGAAATGTAGCTGCTATACTATGCTAGACGCAGTTTGTTGTATGGTAGCATTTGAACACACAAGCAAGTTATGTACCCATAAGGGTTGTATATGTTTACGCTGAAGTCTTTATTTAGGTAATATAGGGTTGGGGTTTCCCTTACTGATAACATTGTGAGCCATGCCAGCCATGGACACCAAAGGAGGGGTTGCACCTTTTTGCTGGGTTGGGAGTGGAATTTCCCTAATGTTTAGGGTTTTTGCCCTCCTTCCTAGGCTGGATAGACAGGCTTATGTGTGGGACTCATAGGAGGCCTAGGCCTAACGAGGATTGGAAACTGAACATCCTTGAAGTAGACCAATAGAGGTGGCGTATTATGTTTGTTGTATGTTCGAAACCTGGTTTGCAGATGTTTGGTAACCAATCAGGACTTAGAAGTCCATATAGAGGAATTCGTCTTATAGTATATTAACCTGCTGATTTCTGGGTGCGGGGTGCATTGCGCATTGTCCCCGAGTGTGGTTGGAACACTATGCTGAATTGCTGAATAAAGAAGAAAATTTTGCTCATTACATGCGAGACCTGGAGTTTGATTCAAGTGTGACAGAGTGAGAGTGATTATAGAGGATTATAGAGTCATAGTTGTTTGGGTTAATTCTGAGTACCACAAAAGTTTACAAGCCCTATTTTGGCAAGAGCTAATCCTAATCATTTTCATCCTTGCCGTTTAAATCACTCATGAATAGATGTGTTTGTGAGAAATTGATCTGTTTTAAGCATTTTCAATTTAAATAAATACTGCAATACTACTACGAGATATCTAACAACATACGATGCAACATTCAACAGGGGGTAGTGAAGTGATTCATGGCTGATCAAAGTGGCAATTCGATGTGGGGCAGTGATTAGCATGTGGAGAATGCTGCAGCAGTATTACAAAATCAGCAACTCTTTTAAAAATAATAGTGATAAAAATATATTATTTATTAATAAGTATATATAATCAGTACACAAAATATAAGTATATAAATATAAGCATATAAAGTATACACTCACCTAAAGGATTATTAGGAACACCTGTTCAATTTCTCATTAATGCAATTATCTAATCAACCAATCACATGGCAGTTGTTTCAATGCATTTAGGGGTGTGGTCCTGGTCAAGACAATCTCCTGAACTCCAAACTGAATGTCAGAATGGGAAAGAAAGGTGATTTAATCAATTTTGAGCGTGGCATGGTTGTTGGTGCCAGACGGGCCGGTCTGAGTATTTCACAATCTGCTCATTTCACAATCTGCTCAGTTACTGGGATTTTCACGCACAACCATTTCTAGGGTTTACAAAGAATGGTGTGAAAAGGGAAAAACATCCAGTATGCGGCAGTCCCGTGGGCGAAAATGCCTTGTTGATGCTAGAGGTCAGAGGAGAATGGGCCGACTGATTCAAGCTGATAGAAGAGCAACTTTGACTGAAATAACCACTCGTTACAACCGAGGTATGCAGCAAAGCATTTGTGAAGCCACAACACGCACAACCTTGAGGCGGATGGGCTACAACAGCAGAAGACCCCACTGGGTACCACTCATCTCCACTACAAATAGGAAAAGAGGCTACAATTTGCACAAGCTCACCAAAATTGGACAGTTGAAGACTGGAAAAATGTTGCCTGGTCTGATGAGTCTCGATTTCTGTTGAGACATTCAAATGGTAGAGTAAACAGAATGAGAACATGGATCCATCATGCCTTGTTACCACTGTGCCGGCTGGTGGTGGTGGTGTAATGGTGTGGGGGATGTTTTCTTGGTACACTTTAGGCCCCTTAGTGCCAATTGGGCATCGTTTAAATGCCACGGCCTACCTGAGCATTGTTTCTGACCATGTCCATCCCTTTATGACCACCATGTACCCATCCTCTGATGGCTACTTCCAGCAGGATAATGCACCATGTCACAAAGCTCGAATCATTTCAAATTGGTTTCTTGAACATGACAATGAGTTCACTGTACTTAAATGGCCCCCACAGTCACCAGATCTCAACCCAATAGAGCATCTTTGGGATGTGGTGGAACGGGAGCTTCGTGCCCTGGATGTGCATCCCACAAATCTCCATCAACTGCAAGATGCTATCCTATCAATATGGGCCAACATTTCTAAAGAATGCTTTCGGCACCTTGTTGAATCAATGCCACGTAGAATTAAGGCAGTTCTGAAGGCGAAAGGGGGTCAGACACCGTATTAGTATGGTGTTCCTAATAATCCTTTAGGTGAGTGTATAAGTACATAAAGTATAAGTATATAAAGTTTAAGTATATAAAGTATATAAGTCTTAAGTATAAAAATGATATAAGTATAAAAAGTTTAAGGGCTCAGAGGACCGCTTCTCCTACTCATCAGAGTGGATCTGGTGCCTGAACTTCTTTTTCAGAGCCTTTGATTTTTTTATTTTTTTTTCTCTTTTCCCTTTCCTTTTTTCTTTCTTTTTAAAATTCCCCACCACCACCCCCCCTCTTCGGAGGACAACTTTATTTTACACTAAATTCAAGAGCAAAGAGTGTGGCTGCTCCGAACTCACCCGTCCCGTGGAGGAAAGGAAAAAAAAACAAAAAACGGGGGATACAGAAACAACAATCGTAACGAGAACAGACATTAATCACCATGGGGAGAGAAAAGAAAAAAAAAAAAAAAAAAGGAAACAGAGGTATACAGGAAAAATAAAACTAATAATGTAGGTAGGACGGAGAAAATGAAGTGTAGGGGAATACAGAATACAAACAACCATAAGAAAAATAACACTCATTACAAGGACATCAAACAACAAACATTATAACATCAGTAATAATAATTATAATTAATAATGTGACAAATAGGTATATATATATATATATATGTAGCATACACACACGTGATCCTACCCTTATACATGTATATTTCAATTCCTATGTCTATAACACACGCTAAAAAGTAACAATAATAATGATACTGATCGCTCAACCATTCTTATATGTATGTGTAAGTGTAGGTGTGAACTGATTTGTCATTGGATGTGCTGGCATATGATGCCGTCGGGGGAAGCGACAGCACCCCACCCCCCCACAAGGCCGAAGGCGAAGGCAGGAGAAACCAGGCAACCGAGGCCACCCTGCCGCCCCCCCAGCACAAGGGCCCACGGCCATGTGCCCCGGAGATAACCACCCGCCCAACCCAGGAAGCAGCCCGCGAGGGACTAAAGGGGCGCCAACCCCCGTACAGGGAGGCCCGCAGAGGGAGGACGGGCGGCGAGCCCCCCCGCCCAGCCCAAACCGAACCCCCCAATCCGCCTAGAAGGCCCCCAGTGTCCCAAGATCCCCCGGACTGCCCGCCAGGGCCCCACCACGGCGCAGCAGAGCCAAGCACCACCCGGCCCGCGGCCCAAGAGAGGAGGCCGCCCACACCCGCCAGAGCCTTTGATAAGATGGAAGTAATGTCCTCTTGAGGCCATGGGCGTCCCCTGTGTCAGCCCCTCCTTGGCACTGGCGTCCCACCTGGCGATCTCAGCACCGGGTGCAGTTTAATGCGGGGCAGCTCCGCCAGGACATCCACCATGTTGGGGCCTTTGGTGGGTCCTGCGCCACTTCCCTGACGATGACTCTGCTTGGGGCCCTGGATACTAGCAGGTGGAGGAGGACGAGGTGGCGGTGGAGGATGAGGAGGAGGAGGAGGGGGCGGGAAACAGCTTGGAGCTGAAGTGGGGACTACAAAAGGAGTCCCAGTGGTCTCCGAACTACTCCGGGATATATATGGGTCAGTCAGGGCACCAGCAAGCATGGAGATCTCGGACCGGAACCTTGTCTTCGAGGGCTGCAATCTTTTTCCAAACTGCCGCCCACTCGGACCCTGCCTCTGCTGCAACAGCAGCATGCTGGAGATCCCCGTGTCCACTGGGGAGGTGGATGCCGTTGCAACACTGGAGGATTTCTTCACAAAGCGCTGGGAAAGAAAAAAATCTCCAGTTGCAAAAAACTTGTTACATTGCGCAGTTCAACGCAGAGGGAGCGACTCTGTGAAACAAGCGATCTTCCTTGGCCGAAAAAATACTGAATTCGGAACGGAATCAAATCCAAAAAAACAGTCTGCACACAAAGTACAGAGAGTTAGATGTCTTACTTAAACATCACACAAAATTATATTTTTTTCCATCATCCATTAACATACAGCGCAATCTCAGATTCACATTAGGCCATACTATGATACTATACAGATTTCCTGAATAACATTAATATACACATATACATGTATATACTTATATATGCACATTATAAACATTTCAACCTGCAATGGTACTAACAGGGTGGCTAAACTGAATAACACCATATCACAGTCAACGTATTCCGATCAATTAGCAAGTAGCCTTATAGGTAGCTTTAGCATTTTACATACAACTACAAAAAATGATACATTAGTAAAGAAAATAATCAACCACACAATCAGCAAAGGTTCACATTCATATCCTGACTGTTTTTCCTTCACACTAATGATCCCTATATCTATATTTTCAAACAGGTAAATTGACCTACCAGGATATCCAAAAGAGAGCACTTGCACCAAAATCTTTCTATCCACTAATTGCTGCAATTGTATGCTTAGGCCAAAAAAAATAAACAGTGCTCTAAACGTTGACATCTACACAAATATATATATGTAGATATATACGTTTATTTCCCTAAGTTGCCGTTCACCCCTCTTTCCGCTCTCTTTACCCGCCTTCCTCCGTCTAGAAAAACCCGCCGGAAAAAAAAAACTCCCACCCTACCTTTTGGCACTCAGGAACGTCTTAAAGAGACAGCTGCCCACTTTGGTATACACAACTTATTGTAAGGTTCATGTCTCCCTCTTTACAAATTACGCTCTATAATAGCTTCAAAGCCTTATGGTAGCTTTATAGACCTGGCTACATTTGGTTTTGTTATTATTATTATTGGTATTAGTATTATTATTTTAAGAATGAAGCTAAATAATATAGCTAATATATCACATATGGGTTAAAATGCAGAGGACGCATTTCGTCGTTGTGTGATGTGCCAAGAATGGCACTTGATCACAAAGTACAAATACTTTTTTACTTGCCAACATTCATAAGCAACGTTATTTTTCAGTACAGTTGAACTTTTTTTTGGGGGGGACTTTTTTATTTGAAGGACTTACTTCAAATATTGACAATAATAACAAAAATAAAGTACAAAAAAAACTGCTAAACAATAGCAAGTGCTTAAAGTGCATAAATAACAAGTGCTCAAAGTGCTAAAGAACTGAACTGCTAAACTGAAGATTAGAAGTGAAATCAAGGCCATTATCACTTATTTTTTCTTTTTTTCTGGGTTGTAAGCAAAGTCCTGCAAACTCTTTCTTTTTAAGACATTTGGACCAGAAGATGGAAGATGGTACAGTGGAGGAGGATGAGGCTTTGGCTGGTCCAGATGATGAGGATGAGGCTTTGGCTGGTCCAGAGGGAGGGAGAAAGAGTTTGGCTAGTCCAGAAGAGTCTGGTCCAGAAGATAAGGATGAGGCTTTGGCTGGTCCAGAGGATGAAGATGATGCTTTGGCTGGTCCTGAGGATGAAGATGAGGCTTTGGCTGGTCCAGAGGATGAAGATGAGGCTTTGGCTGGTCCAGAGGGAGAGAGAAAGAGTTTGGCTGGTCCATTGGAAGTTGAAAATGGTCTGAATGGTCCAGAGGAGGAGGCTGAGGGTCTGGCTGGTCCAGAGGAGGTTGAAAAAGGTCTGGATGGTCCAGTGGAGGTTGGTGAGGGTCTGGCTGGTCCAGAGGAGGTTGAAAAAGGTCTGGATGGTCCAGTGGACGAGGATGAGTGTTTGACTCGTCTAGAGGAGGCTTTGGCTGATCCAGCGATATTCCTGGCCTGCCGTATGAGTTTGTTTGCCATCTGTGATGGCCGAATCCTTGCTGCCTCATTCACCCTTTTCTTCTTTTGTGCCTGTTGTGCCTCTTTCTTTTTCTGCAGATGTTTTTGATATGTTTGATACGATGACAGGCAAGACCACCTTAATGGCTGGTCTATTGTCATTGTCGATGCTGTCCACTTCCTTGCTTTAATCGTGGATTTTACAATTGCAAGGCTCTCATAAGTTTCCACATTCATGGAGCATCTGTCTGCTTCAAGAATATCACCCATGAGATTAAATGATCCCTCAACCAGGGGGCCTGTGAAAATGCTAAGTAGTGCTTTGACCAGCTGACCCAGAATGGGAAATCTCACACCTCTCTCTGGATTTTTCATGGATACAACTCTGCTCCACCAATCTACATGAACTCGGCCTTCTTCTTCAATGTAGTTCTGGGCACACGTTACCAGGTCCACCTCTATTTGGTACGCCCGTATCTCTTCCTCCACCTGACCAATCTCTTCTGGTGCGACCACATTAGGCAAGGCCTCTCCTAATGTGATAAAAGCCCCACAGATGGAGTCATCTTGAATCAGAGAGGGAGTGAGTGCAGAAAGTGAGGTGATTATCTTGTTGTCCAGAGGAAGGTCTTTGAGAAGGAACTCTGATGACTTCATGTACCCTTCTCTGAGAGAGTTGTAAATGTTTCTCACCCATATCAGCCTCTCCACACGGGCCTTGTTTAGTGCAGAGTAGCAGTATCTTCCAACAGACAACCTTTTGTCTTAAAGTTGCAAATCTTTACTCCGGACATCAACCTTGATGATATCCTTTGCACTCAGTGGGATGGCTTCCAGCTTCATAAATTTGCTGAGGAGCTCTCGAACTAGGGCCACCATCTCCACGTGCAGCAAGTGCGCCATTGGTTTTTCATGTTGCATTTTTTTCAAAAATCCCTGAAATGTTGAAAGTATGCCTGCAAACATTAAAAAAAAAATTATTTTTATTTGACATTTTCACATGCGTAAAAAAAACCCAACAAGAAAACAGAATTAAAGACAAGTTGCATACAGTTCAAATAAATAGCAGTGCGTTTTAAAAAAGTGAATAAAGTATAAATACTTTTAATAGCTTTTATTTCCATATATCAGATGTAATGGAAAAATTACTCCAAATCAAATTATTAACGAATTTGACCAGGTCTGCAATTTTTTTTACTGGAAGCAAAGGAAACGGAATATGAATCTGTTCCCAAAAAAAAATAAAAAAATTGCAATGTTGAGATTTTTCAAACACTTGACATAAACTTAAGACATTTTTCAAGATTTAACTTAACTTTAAATTACTGAAGTAATATTTTGGTGCATAATCATTGTTTTTGTCAGATGTTAATCAGATCATAATCAGATGTTATCATCAGTTAAATCTTTAAAATGTTTTAAGTGTATGTCAATGTTTGTGGCTGAAGAGAAAAGAAAAAATTCACAACACTGCTATATTTTTTTCTTAAGATAAATATTCCTTCTCTTCATTTCCTGTAAAAAAAAATGCACACTTAATAAAGTATTTTACATTTTTTGCCTTGGAATTGAATGTCTAATCTTTCCATTACATTTGAAATATGGAAATAACATACTGATTAAAAATAATTTCACTTTATTCACTTTTTTTTAAACAATAAACTGCTGTTTATTTGAACACTTCTATATAACTCTGCATAACTTCTAAAGCTGGTTATGATTGCTGTAGTAGAGACCTGGCTGTTCCCTTTGTAAAAAACAACAACTGTTATTAACTTTCATTACATTTAGCCTAAAGTTTTTACCTACACAAGTTAGCCTGCTACAAGATACCTCTGAACATGTCGACCATGACTTTGAATCGGTCAAACTCTGTAAAGAGCACAGAGATTCGTGCCTTCCGGTCAAGGTTGGCTTGTGTTCCCATTCGGGATGTTGTGGCTTGTTCTTGTTGAAGAATTTCTACTCTGGTCTTTTCCTCAACTGTTAGTGCATATCTCGTCAGCAATTCATTAAGAAGCCTTCTGTATCACACAAACACACACACACACACCACTGTGGCTATTTTCATTGCTTATTCCTACATAAAACCTAACAACACTCTAAACTAGCACATCACTCTACATGCAATATAATACAATAAAAATGGTTAACTGCAGAGACAGCACATTAAAAAATACTTAATTTATACTACAAAATGATTAGCATTACCTGTATTTGTGTTCTTCATTTGGATTCCCTTCCCTACCCTGTTGCAAGTCTCGACTTTAGTGTTGTGAGATGTGGTGACTATGTGCTTATTGCTGAGGTGTTTTTTTTTCTGTTCCTATATTGTACTTCCTACTGGAGTACAGTCTGGGGGCTGTTTTTTTTATTCACCTCCACTCTCCTCACGTAATCTGTTTCTCTGAGTTTTCCTACAGTCCCCTGTCTTCCTGACCTGTCTGCCCCCCTATAATGTTTGTGTATGTATGGTCGGGTTGATGGCCTGCTTTTCGCTGGTACTTGTGACTAGTGACATGGTGAATTGCAACAGCAATAAAGGGAATCAATCAATCAATCAATCAATCCAGCACATAGTAATAATGCACCACCAGTACATCCATGAGTTCATTCAGCCTGGTGCACACCTCCAGCATCTGAAGAAATCTGTTGCTAATAGGTCTTATCAAGCTCTTGGAAGGAAGATGGAGCAGACTCTGAAAGTCTGAGAAAATCTCCTTCTGTTTTGGTGACTTCTCAATATCATAATAGACATCGGAGCAGAAATTTTCCACTTCTGTGCTGAACGGACTCATGAGGGCCTTGGCAGCATTGGAAACCATGTGCACGGTGTCTCCAGATACGTCAAGGAGGTATGGGTTCGCCTTCCTTGCTTGAGTTTCAAGGCCAGACTTTTTTCCTCTCATGACTGCACAGTTGTCAAGGAGGATGCTGGTAACTTGTCTCCACTCAAGACCATAAGTCTGCATGACATCTTTAAGTTCCAGCATAAGGTTTGGGGCATTTGCAATGTTGACTTTTCTGCTTGCCAGATGTTGTGTTATTACTCTGTTGCTTTCATTATCAAAAAAGCGAACAAGCACATTGAGTGTTTTATCCATATTCAAGGTTGTTGCTTCATCAACATTGAGTGAGAACATGCATTTTTTTAGCTTCTCAGACAAACATTTTTTGAACTGTAATGCAATTCCATGAGTGTTCATGTAACTCGCATGTTGATTTGAAACCGACAGGCTCGTTAACGCTTTTTTGTCTTCTGCCAGTTTTTTACACAGGGTGACCAGTGGATGCGAAATTCTGAATGCCAAATCATGTTCTGCTATAAATGTGCACAAACGTATTTTTAAATCGCAGACACGGTCAGTCATAGACAACGGTGTGTCAGCTGTAACAGTTGCTCCCGGCAACGTCGTGGTAAGTTTGAGTGCACGGGCAGTGGCTCTATGACCGGAGTCTAAATCATGACAAGCAAGCACTTTCTTACCGCTGCTGGCATACAGTAGCTTCCTCGAGCAAATCGTGCAGAAACAAGCCCTGGGCTCTCTCAGTTTCTTGCACCAACTGCCAAAAGGCTCGCCATTTCTACTTTCTTCAATCCACACCCAGCACCATTTATTTTTGAGTCCTTTATCTAATGCTAGGACATCATCCCCAGGCTTCATAAACTTGCGCTCCATTTTTTTTTCTCCGACAACGCTAACGTGACATTGACGTATGGGTGTCAATCATACCGTGTTGCAAGGACCCGCCCTTCTCTGCTTCTGATAGGCTTGTAACGTTAGTTAAAGCTGCGTTCCTCTCATATGATTGGTAGGTGAAATAAATTGGCTCGAAAATATTAAACCGCATGCGCAGGCTCTAAAATATTATTATTTTTTTCCCTCACGGCCGCACGCCGGAGATCCGGCACGGTGCCGGGATACTTTAAGCCCTGCACTAAGGATCTGGTCTCAGTTTCGTAAACATTATGGCCTAGCCTCCATGTCTGTTTACGCCCCTGTCATGGCCAACCTGCTATTTCCAGCTTCTCTATTAGATAATGCATTCAGACAATGGTTTAAAAATGGAGCGTTGAATATTAAGATGTTATATAAGGATGGCGTCTTCATGTCATTTGATCAGGTTAGACAGGAGTTTGCTCTGCCAGCAAATCACTTTTTCAGACACCTACAAGTTAGACATTTCACACAGAATAACGTCAGTCATTTTCCTTCACTACCTCAGACATCATTTCTTGATTCAATCATAGAAAGTCAGCCAGAGCTTAGGGGAACCGTCTCAAAGCTGTACACAAATATATTTGACATGGAAGGTTCTTCACTGACAATAGTAAAAGAAGGATATGGGTACAACTATTAATGATGGTCAATGGTCTAACATACTTCAAAGAATCCACTCCTCCTCTATTTGTGCGAGGCACTGCCTCATTCAGTTCAAGATTGTACATAGACTTCACATGTCTGGGGTTAAGTTATCCAAGATTTACCCGGGGGTTAATCCTATTTGTGACAGATGTAGACAAGCACCTGCTACTCTCTTTCACATTTTTTGGTCATGTCCAAGTATGACTGCATTCTGGTCTTCAATATTTGAGATGTATTCTGTGATTTCGGGGGTAACCTTTGACTTTTGTCCTTTTATCGGACTTTTTGGCGTACCATTGAATGATCTCCCATTACGAAAGACACAATTAAATTGTATAGCCTACTCCTCCCTTTTGGCTCGGCGACTCATTCTTTTAAATTGGAAAAATGAGAAACCCCCCCTCCTTTGTTAGATGGATATGTGATGTCATGTTTTTCCTTAAGATTGAAAAGATTAGATATGCATTGCATGGATCAGTGGGAAAGTTTGATATGGTATGACATCCTTTTATTTCTCATATAGAACAGCTGACAATGCACCTTGACTCTCGATAATGTGTGATGTGTACAAAGTAACTGAGTGACTACTTTTTTTTTTTTTTTTTGTCTTGTGGTGTTATGTTTATTTGTCTTAATGCTTGTACCTGTGGGGGGTTTTTGTATGTCTGAAAAAACCAATAAAAAATACATTGACAAAAAAAAGAAACAATTGCATAACATAGGATACCATAAAATCAAGATAGGATAGGTTAAAAGAAGAAGTTTAAGATAAGATTGTATAAGATAAAGGATAAGATTAAGATAATAATAAGTAGAGATAAGGTTAAGATAACATTATATAACATAACATAGGATACGATAAAATTAGGATAGCTTACGATAAGCATAAAATAATATATAATAAGGATAGGATAGGTTGTATAACATTAGATAACATAGGATATGATAAAATTAGGATAAGATTGTAAAAATCGAACGCGAGAAATTGTGAAATTTACGTGACGTCCCCTTGTCCGCATCTGAAAACGAACACGGAAAAGTGAAGCATCAATTGGCCTTAAGTGTCACGCCAGATGCGTTAGTTGGCAACCCTGTTAAGCCCCCTAGACCCCATCCATGAAAGAATCATGATGGCCATTGAAAGGATGCAGGCAGACACTGGAAACAGTATTGAACACCTGGTCCAGACCATTCAAAAAAATCCCCCTGGCCCGGCGTCCATGGAGAACATGTGTTTTGAGAAGCCCTGCAGGACAGTGCAAGAGCTTGAGGGATTCAAATTGCAGTTGGAGGACCCAGAACAAAAACTAAAGATGGAATGTTGATATGCTATATTGCTGTTTAAAAGGGTTTGTCTAATTGCAACACTAAGAATTGTTTTTAAGTATTTATCTTCATATGTTGTATAGATCCGTTTTTTTAGTCTGATGGGAGGCTGCAGCATTGGGGACGTTGTGAGGAGAACCCTCAGAAAGATGGCTACAAACGAGGTCTGGTCACAGTTACAGCCTGAAAGGCCGAAAAGGAAAGCTGTCCTTCTTGGGAACAGCACTCCACCATGTTGTTTTAAATTACCTAGTATGTTAAACGGTTAGATTTCACAAAATGTCCATTACATTGCATAGACCCATTGTTTAATATTTATTAAATACTGCATTTTTTCTAGGAGCTTGTGCTGCACAATTTCCGAGGGTTAGCGAGAAGGACATTGAAAATTATATAGGGGATACCCTAAAACACGCACCTCACCGTGCAAAGATCCACCCAATACCTGTAAGTTTTTTTTGTTTTTCTTCGGAGCAGTTAACACTTAAAACTGCACTGCACATTGATGCCATTTTTAAATTCGTAGTACCTGTTCACTTAAATCGGACAAGCCAAGGTCGTCACGCCCAGCTCGTCCGATCCTCGTGTGTGCCACGTCCCCTCATTACTCACGTGCACTACCCTGATTGTGATCACCTATTTCCTGTTATTTCGGCTTGTCTTGTGTGTTTCAGTCCGCGTTCGAGTCTGTTTCCCCAGGTCTGTCATTGACGTTGTTAACCGAGTGCTCCCCTGTCTGCTTGTTCTCCATAATAAACCCCGTTGCCCTTGGATTGCGGTCTCCCTGCTCCTGCTTTTCCGCATCCCACTCGCTCGCCCGTCACCCGGTCGTGACAAAGGTGCTGTAACATTTTATGGCAACACAGGAGGACATCCAAGATATTAGTGTAACTCGTTACTTTTATTACCCTTCACCTTGTCTCTCTATTAAACCTTTGTTTCTGTCACAAATTCATGGACACCTACTCATAGTCTAACCACTAATAATCTCAGTTTTGTCTTATATTTCCACACTTTACATGGCAAACACATTTGGTTAATATGCTAAGTTACCTCATAGCCTGTACACCTAAGGGTAATCAAAAGCAATTAAAAAGTAAACAAAGTGACTGGGAAATATTGTTATTTATGATTTTCAGGCAGCGGAAGAAGAACCTGGGCCATCTACACGATATCAAATTGAAGACAGTGACGGAGTTTTCTCTCAAACGTTTCTTTCTTTTTTATTGATAGTGTTTTTGGATGGTTTCAGCTCAGTTTGAGAAAAGAACATTTTAGATGTTACTACAGTGACTGAAGTAATTGTTTCATGTAAATAATTTGTTTAAATAATTGTTTTACATAATCTGAGTCATTTTTGGTCCAAAACCAAAACATCTCTCTCTCTCTCTCTCTCTCTCACTCGAATTATGAACAATAAAAGAAATAATAAGAACTGAAATGCATTGGATATAATTGTTTTATAGTGTAAACACATTTTGGTATTGCATATATTAAAAAGTGTGACAGATTATTAAGTCACCTAAATGTTGTGCAAAAGTCCCTGTAATGTTACTAAAGTTCTGCAAACGATCTGAGTTGTGCTGTACGAAAAATCCACCTCCGCATCATTGTGATGTGCGCATGCACAATATTACTCATTGGATTAGGTACTGTTTTGTGTCTGTTGTTGCAGCTCGGGGTAACACCACTAACCTATTTGTCACACTATGTTAATTGGTAGATAATAACAAGTCCTATTTCATTACAGGTTATTTTGGGTAATCTCTCCTTTTCTGTTGCATAAAAATCTCAGTATTACTCGTGGAAAGATCACATATGGTGATGTGATCGTACAGCCCTAGCTTTGAGAAGGTGGTGCAAGGACTAAAAAATAACATTCCAGGTAGGTCCCCTAAAGGTTACTGTAATTGTCACTCAAGATCTATAAAAATCCTGGGAAAGTGATGAAAAGACCACATAGGACCCGAAACGTTACCAACACGTCCTGAAAGTTCCCCGAATTTTCCCAAAATGATGTTCCCCGAACGTCTAAAGAACTCCACATCGTGACATCCCGGGAACATTCTGGGAAGGTTACACAGCGACGTCCTTTACACCAATGGGTACGTTCTCTGAACGTACAGGGAACGTACAATTTCCAGCTGGGTAGACTCCATTCTTGTGTTTGTCCCTAAAGAGAACAGCCAGGATAGGAAATGCTGGAAACCCATCCTGACCGGAGTCCATCCCTTCCCGGTGGCACAGTAACCCGAAAGTGTTTGTGAGTGTGGTTTATGTCAGATTAGGAGAGCTGAAATGAACCTTTTGTTGGATGATAGCCGGCGACCAAAACAAGAGCTAGATCACAGAAAAGTGTTTCAAAAGCGACAGCGTCAAAGTGAAATGCAACGCTGGATGGAAGTTTTCTAGTACTGATGAAGGATGTAGAATCGGAATCCAGATATGTTTCCATACAAGGAATTTGCCTTGGTGGTGCTTTTACATGACATTACAAAGAACATACCACATTTAGCAAAGACATATGCAGAAAGGTAATAAACAATAGATTGGCAATTAGGTAATATGATAATTACATGATAATTAATTTTATAAATGGCAGTGATGATGGTATTATGATATTTATATATGTGTGTACATAGTAATAATTGTAGTATGAATATAAACTACATAAATGGCATAATAATTTAAAGGGCTCTTAAATGGTGCCGTTATTAATTAGCAGCCAAGTCAACTATATGTGCAAGAGTGCAATATGTATACAGAGTTTGCAGTATGTGTGCATAATGTGCAAGAGTGCAGAATATAATCATAGAGGAAGTTTATCAGTTGTTCACTGGTTATGCTGGTGGATATTTCACTGCAGCTGACGATTAATTGAACGTCCATTCAGAGACTGGTTTGGTTAATGAGAGAGACTACCTGAGGGGAGAAGCTCTTGGCGTGTCTTGTGGTCTTGGTTCTGATTGCCATGAGTCTTCTCATGGAGGGTAAGGCTTGAAAGATGTGGTGAGCAGGGTGAGATGGGTCCTCAAAGATTTTGTATGCCCGTTTCCTGGTTCTGGTGATGTAAAGTGTCTGGAGGGTAGGCAGGTTACTGCCGATTATTCGCTCTGCTGAGTGGATGATGTGTTGCAGTCTGGCCTTGTCTCGTTCAGAGGCTGATCCAAACCAGGCTGTGATGGAGCAGGTGAGGATGGACTCAATGATTGTAGCGTAAAACTGGGCCATCGTGGTTATAATATGTTATTTTGGATCAGGCACAGACAGTTGTGAGAGTTCAGTCCGCATTAGCTCCGATAGAATAGTATTAAATGCAAAGCTAAAGTCCACAAACAGAATCCTAACATATGCCTCAGGGCACTCCAAGTGTCGGAGTAAGAAATGGAGTCCAGTGTTAACTGCATCGTCCACAGGTCTGTTGGTTCTGTAGGCAGACTATAGAGCAGGGGTGTCAAACTCCAGTCCTGGGGGGCCAGAGCCCTGTGTAGCTTAGTTCTTTCCCTGTTCCACCACAAATGATTCAGCTCAAGAGCTGTGTGGTAATTAGCACAAGGAGTTGAATCAGGTGTGTTAAATGAGGGGAAACCCAAAAATGTGCAGGGCTCCGGCCCTCCAGGACTGGAGTTTGACACCTGTGCTATAGAGGGTCAAGCGAAGGGTCGATGAGGACACCATAAACAGTGGTGTCCTCTCACTGTTCTTCGCTTTCTCTTCGCTGTTTAATTTTAGTGACCACTCCTTTTCAGGATTATGTAGTATATGTTTGACATTAGTTCAAAGTGTGGAAGGGAAATTTAAAGTGATGGTAGGCCAGGGTTGGGAGGCATTGTAGGATTGTTCTTGTGTCTCAGGTTTTGTTGTTTTGGGGATGGTGCCGTGTGTCCTTGCCTCGCAGCCACCTGCACGGAACCAGCTTTGCAGGCCACAGACCTTGTAGAACTGGGCTGAAGGGAACATCGCCGGGGGGAGAAAGGGGACCTGCAGGAGGCCTTGAAATGTAGCTGCTGTACTATGCTAGACGCAGTTTGTTGTATGGTAGCATTTGAACACACAAGCAAGTTATGTACCCATAAGGGTTGTATATGTTTACGCTGAAGTCTTTATTTAGGTAATATAGGGTTGGGGTTTCCCTTACTGATAGTGTTGTGAGCCATGCCAGCCATGGACACCGAAGGGGGGGTTGCACCTTTTTGCTGGGTTGGGAGTGGAATTTCCCTAATGTTTAGGGTTTTTGCCCTCCTTCCTAGGCTGGATAGACAGGCTAATGTGTGGGACTCATAGGAGGCCTAGGCCTAACGAGGATTGGAAGTTGAACATCCTTGAAGTAGACCAATAGAGGTGGCGTATTATGTTTGTTGTATGTTCGAAACCTGGTTTGCAGATGTTTGGTAACCAATCAGGACTTAGAAGTCCATATAGAGGAATTCGTCTTATAGTATATTAACCTGCTGATTTCTGGGTGCGGGGTACATTGCGCATTGTACCCGAGTGTGGCTGGAACACTATGCTGGATTGCTGAATAAAGAAGAAAACTTTGCTCATTACATGTGAGGTCTGGAGTTTGATTCAAGTGTGACAGAGTGAGAGTGATTATAGAGGATTATAGAGTCATAGTTGTTTGGGTTAATTCTGAGTACCACAAAAGTTTACAAGCCCTATTTTGGCAAGAGCTAATCATAAGAGGTAATCCTAATCATTTTCATCCTTGCCGTTTAAATCACTCATGAATAGATGTGTTTGTGAGAAATTGGTTTGTTTTAAGCATTTTCAATTTAAATAAATACTGCAATACTCATTGCAGAAATACATCTTTTCCAATATTGTGCAGCCTAATAATGAAGTACTTACTACTACGAAATATCTAACAACATACGATGCAACATTCAACAGGGGGTAGTGAAGTGATTCGTGGCTGATCAAAGTGCCAATTCGATGTGGGGCAGTGATTAGCATGTGGAGAATGCTGCAGCAGTATTACAAAATCAGCAACTCTTTTAAAAATAATAGTGATATAAATATATTATTTATTAATAAGTATATAGAATCAGTACACAAAGTATAAGTATATAAAGTTTAAGTATATAAAGTATATAAGTATAAAAATCTTAAGTATAAAAATGATATAAGTATAAAAATGTTATAAGTATAAAAATGTTATAAGTATAAAAAATTTAAGTAAAAAAAGTTTAAGTAAAAAAGGTTTAACACTAGGTTTACTGAGCTTTTTATTTTCTGGTGAGAATTCCCTCGGCCCAACCTTGGGTGGAGAGGCCATTAGCTCCATTGTCTTCCTGCTTTTGTTGTGCAAAAACACTAGTTACCTGTGAACCCTGCCACATTTGCATTTCTTTACCGCCACTGCTGCTGGCAAGCTTGCCATATCTATACAAAATATCCCACACTCTGACTGACCCACAAATATGAAAGACACAATTTCACAAAATATAGAAACACAAGTGTTTTATTTGTCAAAAATAGACTGAAAACAGAATCAATAATAATAATAATAATAATAAAAGAAGTAAAAAAAAATTCTCAGTCCCTCAGTTCCTCTTCATCATCTCAGTGGTTTCATAGTCAGTGTTTGCAGCGTTTGCAGACCCAGTAACCTCTGTGCCTGCATTTGGCGCAGGTGAATTTGCAACACTTTGCGCAGAGATATCTGCTGCGATTCCTGTTGCAGCTCTCTTGCACCTGGCACTGAGTTGTCTGAACAGTTCCTGGCACAGCAGCAGCAAATGATGCAGCAGCTGCAAAAGCTTCCCTCTCTGCTTCCATTGCCTTTTGCAGCATGAATCGGTTACGGAGTTCCATTCCGGTCGGGCCGAGGGGATTTTACGTAGATTTGCGTAGGTTTAGCAAACCTAGTGTTAAAGGCCTCAGAGGACTGCTGCTCTTACTCATCAGAGTGGTTCTGATGCTTAAACTTTTTCTTCAGTGCTTCTGCGAAAATGGCAGCAAAGTCCTCTGAGGGCATGGGCGTCCCCCGTGTCGGTCCCCTCCTGGTCACTGGCGTCCCACCTGGCGACCTCTGCACTGGGCGCAGTTTAATGTGCGGCAGCTCCGCCAGAACATCCACCACGCTGGGGCCATTGGTGGGTCCTGTGCCACTTCCCTGAGGATGACTCCTCTTCTGCTTCGGGCCCTGGATATTAGCAGGCGGAGGAGGAGGAGGCGGCGGTGGAGGAGGAGGCGGTGGAGGAGGAGGAGGGGGCGGGAAACAACTTGGAGCTGAAGTGGGGACTATAAGAGTGGTCTCCGAACTGCTCCGGGGCATATTTGGGTGAGTCAGGGCACCGGCAAGCTGGGAGATCTCGGACCGTAAACGGCCCACCTCGTCTTCGAGGGCTGTAATTTTCTCCCAAACTGCCGCCCACTGATCCCCGTGATCCCCGTGTCCACTGGGGAGGTGGATGCCACTCCCGACCGTTGCAGGGGCGTTGCCATTTATAGCAACCCCCGTTGCAACACTTGAGCATGGTGCAGTGGATTTGCCCACACGAAAGTTGGAACGCTTCAAGCTTCTCAGACAAGTGCGTAGAAAACTACGCAAGCGACTGAAAGGAGCCATTGCCGAAGTTATTTAAAGGAATTGAACAGGAACAGTAATCACCAACCAAGCCCAAATCAAGACTGAGAGAAATAAAAAAAATTACAGCTTCTGCTTCCAGATATACGTAGCAATAACTATAAATTCTAGAATCTCTCTGAACCTTCGCTTGACGTCACTCCATTGGCACGCTGATTGGGTGGCTTCAGTTTCTTAAAACAAGAAACGAAAAAAAAAAAAAAAACAATGAGTACGCAGAACCGTTCGAGGTCAACTTAGCCGACCATTTCACATTCTAAAATTTACAGGATATTTGGTTTTGTTATTATTATTATTGGTATTAGTATTATTATTTTAAGAATGAAGCTAAATAATATAGCCGCCCACTAATATGTCACATATGGGTTAAAATGCAGAGGACACATTTCGTCGTTGTGTGATGTGCCAAGAATGGCACTTGATCACAAAGTACAAATACTTTTTACTTGCCAACATTCATAAGCAACGTTATTTTTCAGTACAGTTGCGGTTTTTATAAACCTTGGTGATTAATATTCGCGGAGAGCGTGGGGTTTCCATTTTTCTATAACATTTATATTATTAAAGGAAACACAACTTAGCAAGCTGATTAATTTTAATGACTGATTGTTTTCAGACTAGTATTTGTTTAACATTGGTTTAAAGTTGACTGCTGCTACTTTAGCAACAGCTCGGCATGGGCTCTCTGAGCTGATCCTAATCACTTTCATCCTTGATATTTCAGTCAGTCATGAATGGAGGTGTTTGTGAGAAACTGATTTATTATTATTATTATTATTTTTTAAAAGATCCTTTATAAACACTCCAATACTTACTGCAGAAAATGATTTTACGCAATGTCCTGCAGTGCAGTTATGAAATACTAATCTAACTACATACCATGTGCAGCCCACAGAAACGCTGTCTGTGCGCAGCCTGCTGGCAAAAAGCGGAACTACAGTTACAGCAAATAAGGCAGAACGGAAACATCGGCGTCACTCCTTGGACTGATGATAGCTTATAAATAGTTATAAGTAATCGCTTGTGTGATTATAAATGTGCTGTGTGTTATGTCATGTATAGTGGTTAATGTTTATTGTTGTGTGTAGTGTGTGTGTATGTGTGCGTGCGCCCACCGTGTGTATGAGGAGTAAACGGGGCGACGTGCACGGTGAGCAGTGCCGGTGTGTGGGTTGTAGTAGTGCAATTGTAATAAACGCATGCATCTGATGATTAAACCCCGAACTATCCCTGCTGTTTTACCCTCTGGGGTCGAGTGCATCGTCGGCGATGCAACGTACTTTTCGCGTCTATTTCAGTTTATATCTCGCTGAAATCTGTTGGAGTAAGTAGTCTCCACCGGGTCCGTGGATGAGAAGAGATTCACAGCTGAGACGAGGAGTAGTTGCAAGTCACCAGTTTATTCTCTGACTGATTACAATCAGGGAGCGACTATCTGACATACATTCAGCATGTACAGTAAGAAGCTCGAACAATAGTTATCGGGTGTCTTTTTATAGCCCTCCGGGTACGTGTTCCCCCCTCTTTTGGTATTTTCCCAGCTACGTGACATCAACATGTTTTTACATTTGCTTCTGTTTGTCAGTTAGCACATGTCCCCCCTCCCAGCATCTTATTGTGTCAGCATTTTTGCAGCCCCCTTTTGTTAAGCAAAAGTTAAAATAAGCATCTGTTCCTCTTTTCCAACTGTCTGGGACGAGGTCACCCTGCCCTGCTCGCACACTGTCAGTTCCTGATTTCTGTTAGTTGTATTATTTTAGAATCAACCCCCTCCTTTCATCATGCCCTGCTTTAAGCTATATTCTCCTTTTCCTCTATTCATTGTATGTTCTTTATAATTCTATTGAATCCCACAAATCTTAATGTAGAATCATGAAAAAATCCGTAATCTGTCTTCTTTTCAAAACATCCATTGACGGAAGTATTAAAGTTTTTTAAATTAGGTTGAATCGGCAAAAAAGTAAACCATGTCACCTTACTTTGTTTTACCTGCATCGGGGGCGTGTAGCGCGTATTCAAATCGCATTCGCATGGTAATTTGATTAACAGCGCAATGGTGAAACGCGATCCAGATACTGTACGTCCCCATCAGCGCCATAAAAGGGGGGTAGGGACGTGGCCAGGTGACAATGGTTCATTCATACACATTAAAGTTGCTACATATTCAATGAAAGGAGCCAGAAATAGTTACATGAGTTAGGTTTTTCTTATTTATTTATCCAAATGAATGTTGCAACTACACCATTTAGTCATCTTCATGTAGCCAAGACTTTGGTGATCAGATATCTGGGATCAAAACAAACTGCCAGCATTGCTTACTATGTACTTTTATAATGTTTCTGCAAGTGTTCCAAACTGCATTTTGCAATGTCTATACTTTGAATGTCAAATTACAAACTTCACATAAAGTTGACATATTTACAAAGTACACTAAGATTAAGATGAGTTTGTTGCCAAACCAAATATATAAGAAATAATTTATTTGTCATGAATTAAGTTTATGATATTTGAAGAAATGTGTGACCATGCCCCAGTCAGTGAAAGTGTGTTTCCTACCCCTAGGCTCCAGAGGGTTAATTATTGTGAGCATGGCTCAGCGACCCACTATTAAAATACTTTATTAGAAATATTATAGTGTGTGTGTGTATGTGTGTGCGCCCGCGCCTGTTTGCTAGCCTGGCGCCGCTGAGTCATGTGACAGCTGGGAGCAGCAATTGAGAGCAGCAGCGCGAACACACAGCTGCGGTGCATTCGGGAGAGAGATTGAAACTTATAAGTATCGATCTCATTAAACTGGTATTGATCAATATAAATACCAACATTATTATCGATATTTGGATCGATCCGCCCACCACTATCGGACAGTATTGCTGTGTTATAATCACTTCAGCATAAATGTTAAACCTAGTGTTTCTGTTTCTGTCATGTTGTCAATATCAAACAGTAAACGTTGTAATGGATTGTTTCTACAGTATATATGTGCTTTTAAACAGTATGCCTGCATGTGGGGCTAACAGAACACATCTACCCTATAGGAATACATATATACTATAAACCTGTTGTGGGTTATAAAGCCAAATAAGGAAAAATAACAGTGGGCTATAGGTAGCATAGTGAGCACATTAACGTCGCCTCGCTGTTGAGAAACATGGCGCAGACATCGGGGGAATGTCGAATCAATGTTCGGTAGCGATGTTTCTGCAACAGAGATGCTTTGACGATGGATTTTCAAGGATCGCGGAGACAATGCCAATGCCTGGTAGTTATATCATTTTAGTGTTGCAGCTGTGACAGTGCGAAACAATACAACTGACAAATTGTCAGTAAGGTCGGATGGCGTTAGATCATAAACCGGAAATTAGCGGAACAGGACGCATTTGTAACTTAATATTTTAACGAAAGACAAAAGTAACAAGTCCATTTAAATTTCGGTACTGTTAATTGTGTTATTTAACTTGAAAGGGTATTTAGCTATATTACTCCTTACAGCCAAACGTAGTGGAATTATAGTAACGTGTTACTTCCAAAGATTACTAGGCAGCTGTTTGCTAATGCTAACGTTACCATTGCGCCATTTTGCTTCTTCCACTCTCAGATAAGATAAAGATAGCTTTATTGTCATTGTGTAAATGAAATGAGATGTCTTTAGAGCAAACCCGTGGAGGCTATGTTAAGGATAAAACTGTAAACATGGGTAAACAAAACATAATATCGGCATAAGTGCATAGACCCACCTCTGTATTTTTAGGAAGATTAGCAATACATGAAAATTTCCTTCAAGTGTGGTAAATATTCAGTTTTAAATGAAAACCACATGTGACATATTATCTGTCCCATTGCATTAAGCCCTCCATCAACCCCCCATGAATCCTAACTGAATGGGTCGCTTTTCGCTGTGAATTCTGGGAGTCTGTGCAACGTCGGGACCGCAGCTCTCGCGTTACTTCTAAAAGGGGAAGGAATTATATTCAAAGTCTTTAATAGCGCCCGATTTTAACAAACGACCAAATTATGTCGATATAAACTGTATTGTGTCCTCCTTTATCTGGTTTTGATAATATATCGATATTCCGTAAATATCCGATAAACAGCCCAGCACTAATTGGTCCGTCTTGTTTCATTGTCACCCCGAAACTTGTGTGGATTGCTCCAGAAAACAACCCTGGTTCCATTAGCCCCGGTAAGAATGGCAAAACGATGGCCAGAGTAACTCAACACTTGAAGAATGAAAGTCAGAATAGGGCTGTCTGGTGTTGTTGAGTCTTGTATTCTGTGACAATCATCTTGTTTTGGAAGTGTGTGTCTTGGAATACTTAAAAATAAAATGTTCATAAGGGATGGATGGAGTTTTACTTAGAGTAATAGATCGTGTTTGTTACCATGAAACGGTAAACATACGGGGCTCTAATCCACATGGTTACTGTATTGTATAATGGAATCGGTAAATTCTGCTGCTGTGATGTGTTTAAACATCACAGATAATCATTGTGAAATAGTAAGATAACAGGTGAATATGTCCCCATAATGTAAATCAGAAAAGGCAGAATTCTTACTTTAGGTACCCTGAGAGTAAAGAAATAATGGAATTTATGGAAGGCGCAAGATATATGTATATTGGTTTGTATATTTAGTGTCTGTCCTGTGCTGCCTTATGCTGTCTTACACAGTCTTAATTACTTCTGTGTAAGAAGTGAAATTTTCTTTGTGTTATCCATATGTTGACTATGTGCACCTGTCTTTTTATGTCTGCACATTGAGCCTGGAGGTATGCAATTTTGTTCAGCTATGCTTCCGTTGTTGTACTGTTGTATGGTGTGAATGACAATAAAGTTCACTTACTTATATACAGTAAATGATTTGATTGAATAGTCAGTTCCTGATGCCAGCATTTGGATTGAGTGGGCTGTTAGCCTTGGTGCACATGAACCTTTCCAGCGTTGCTATTCTCTATAGTAAATGCTGTTCTGCATATCAGGCAATCTGTGCACTGACTGGTGTGTTTTTATAGGTGAAGTACCCCTACGGAAATGCAGGCAGCCCAATCCGAGACCAGCGCGTAAGTCTCCCAAGCATTCGTTTCCTGTCTCCAATGAGACAATGAGACGGCAGTATTTTTCTCAATGTGCAGTACTGACTGCCAAGTGTGCTGTCTGTCTGTCACTAACAGCCATCAATTGATTTGACTCTTGTATTGTTACACTTTATTTTGCATAATTGTACCGTCATTCTTTTATCAGGACGAAGGAGGAAACCTAAAGGATGGAAGGGGGCCATATACCAAGAACTTACAAAAGCTGCTATTCTCCAGTAACCCCTTCGATTCAACCCATGTGGGATCGCTACCATCCTGCATCGAGTCCCAACAACGTCGCACCCTGAGCCCTACTCACCAGCCTTATCATCAACTTCCTTCTTAGTTCCCTCACCAGTCCCATCCTCTTTTGTTTTACCTCCTTCTCCATCTCTTTTTATGGACTCCCCTCCTTCATCCCCATGCGTAGCCTCACCAGTTAGCCCAGCTCCAGAACCATCTTCAGCCCCAGCCGTAGTTCATCCCACCCCTCTGCCTCACGTTCTGGTGCAGGCCCCCTCATCTCAGCTGGTCATGGGTCCAACACCACCGTTTTTGTCCCCTTCTCTTGTTATTGAAAAAATGGAAAAATTCAATAATTACGATATAAGCAACTACAATAAGATGACCTATGATGCCAAGTGCTATGCTCATTACTGGTGCCAGCAGTTCTGGAACGACTTCATGAGCTCAGCTCACATCTGCAAGCAACAGAGGAATGGAAACTCTGAGGCTCACTATTCGTACGGGGATAATGAGGGTGCCCCTGCGACCGAGACTTGATGAAGATGAGGTCAAATTTCCTAGTGATGTGCTGGACCAGCTGAGTGACATCCCTGGGGTTCTGGAGATGGCTGTGGAGATGGGCTATCTGTCAGATGTAAATAGCGACATTTCACATAACGTAAGATAACATAGGATAAGATAAGATAGGTAAAGGTATGTTTAAGAAACAATTGCATGGGAACTTCCGGTTGACGTTCGACACGTGAGGCTGTGAGGTCCTGGAGCTCAGCGAGCAATTTCATTTTCATTATATTTACATACTTGCAGAAGCCATATTGATAGATAAATATTTATCCGAAAAGTTTAACATCACTAATTGAAGGACTAAGGCAGCAAGAAAACGCGTTTAAAAGTTTTGTTTTCCTCCTCGTTTAAAAATGGCTAGTCGCTCACAGAAACCTGCTACAGCTAGCAAGAAGGCTACCACTGAGGGTGATGCACAGCAACTTTCTTCGGATTCGGTTGAGAAAATTATGACAGCGATTGAACTATTGGGCACGAAAATAGATACACAAACTGCTGTCCTCTGGCAAGAAATAACTTCTATCCGCCAAGAGTTGCATTCTACGGCTAGCTCCTTACAGACTGCTAATGCACAGCATTCCGAGCGTTTGGACGACCTCGAGCAGTCTACCACGGCGTGGAGCTCTACAGTCTTTACTTTGGAAACTGCTGCGAAAAAACTGCAGTCAGATGTGTGTAACCTGACAACTAAATGCATTGTTGGAATAGAGGAGGGCCAAGAGGGGACCAACCCGCGGCAATTCTGCGCGACTGCTTTGAAGGAGATACTGAACCTGGAGGAAACTCCACGTCTGGACCGGGGCCACCGTTCATTAGCACCGAGGCTGCGGGAAGGGGAGAGGCCAAGACCATTCATAATCCGTGTACATCATGGTGACGTGAAGGATCGCATCCTTCGCCTCTCCAGCCAGAAGAAGCAGCTGTTTTACAAGGAGAAGCGTGTGCACATCTTTCCGGACTTCACTCTGGAGATAGCAAAGAAGCGAGCTGCCTTTAAAGAGGCAAAGCAGCTCCTTAGAACTGTTAAGGATGTGAGATTTGGTCTCCGTTATCCAGCTACATTCCGTATCACATTTGATGGCGAGGAAAAAACCTTTACCGATCCCCATCGGGCCATCTCGTATATAAAGACTACCATTCTCCTCCATCATGATCAGGTACAGACATAACTTTCAAAAACGGTCAGTGTTTTTTAAGTGACCGAACTGTACAGGTTTATTTCACCGTCAGTGTCAAAGTTGAATTAACCAGGTCTATAGCCTACTAAATGCAGATAGTGCTATGTTGCTCAATTTATGAGAAAGACATTTATTTTCCCTTTTTTCTCTCGGTTCTTATTAGTCTATATGGAAAGGTTTGGTGTAGGCACTTTTTTCAACATGCCGGGAATTCTTGTTCTCTTCCTCATATAAATAGGCTATAACATATGAATAGTTGATTTTCTTGAGCTGCTTTTGTTTACTATAATTTTAAACCATTAAACCATAGTATTTCATATTAGGCTACTGAATTGAAAACCAATGGGCTGCTCTTTGATAGTACACTATGTTTAGTGGCCTAATATTAGTTTAGGCCTACTTCATTTGAGACATTACAAAATACATGGTATTTTGCACTATACAGTGGTACCTCGGTTCTCGAACTTAATCCGTTCCGGACTCCAGATCGAATCCTAAAAAGTTTGAGTTCTGATCTAATTTTTCCCATAAGAAATAATGGAAAACCAATTAATTGGTTCCCGGCCCCCCAAAATGACACCTAAATATGTGTGTGTGTGTGTGTGTGTGTGTTTTTTTAAGCACTTCAACACAAAATGAACAGGATAAAACAAGAAGAGCATTTTTTTTCTTAATGGCTTCCAAAACGATAAAGATATTATCCCAACATTACCCCTGTCCTGCCCCGATCGTCCGCTCCTTCCGTGTGCCACGCCCCCTCATTAAGCTCGTGTGGGATCCCCATGTGATCAGCTGTTTCTGGTTGTTGTCATTAGTCCTCTGTATTAAGTCCGCTTGTAAATTTTGTTTCCCCAGTCCGGTCATTGGGTGCGTTCGACTTGCTTACAGCGCTGGCTTAAAGCAACGCATTCTGATCCTGACGCAATGCATTACGGTTAGATGCATTGCGACCTCTCACCCGGCTGCACAAACTGGAACCGCCTCCGTGACAACACACCTTTGCCCTTATTGGCTGAAGAGTTTAGTTACATGCATGACGTTTGTATCCCAGGCAGTTCCGATGCGTAATCTGCTATTTCTCCCGAATATCACGTAAAGCAGTGGTTTTCAGTTAATTTACCTGGTAAAATAAAGTTTAAATAAATGACATAAATGCTCTAATAGTACACGTAAGTTAGTGGTTTATTTATTGTTAGTTACTGTAATGTTGCGCTGTTTTATTTGGTTAATCGTCCAGTCTGTGAAGAAGGCATTCAAGTAAGAATTGCATTGTCGTATGACTCATTTCCTGGCGCGTACAATTTATATTAAGTCAGTGTTCATGGTTCGACTTCTGATATTCAGATCGAGTTCTAGGTCAAACTGGTTTGTTCGACTTTCAAGAAATTCGAGTTCTAGTGAGTTTGAGAACCGAGGTACCACTGTATATATATTTCTGAATGTGATTGCTCGCTGTGCTTTGGGTCGTTTTTGGTTAAATTAGAGACCCAAGTTAGAATTTTGCAGTGTTTTGCTCTTGGGATATGCACTGTGTTCGGGATAGTGCTGGGGGGTGGGGGTGGTGGTGTTTTTGTACTTAAAGTCTCTTTTTGATTTTGTTATTTTTTTTGTCTTTCATTTTGTCCATTAGTGGTTACACTTTGTTTCGAACATGACATCTACCAGAGTCACAGAATTAATTTACTGCAACTCAGATTATGTCTGCTGGATATTACCAGTATTAAATATGGCAAATTCAAATATGGCTTCTGGGAGGAGTGGCCAGTCAGTTAAGTTTACTAATTGGAATGTGAAAGGCCTAAATCATCCTATGAAACGCACCAAGGTCCTTGCTCATCTTAAGTTTTTAAAAACGGATATAACCTTCTTAACTGAGACGCACATGCGCAGGTCAGATCATTTGAGTTTAAAAAGAGGCTGGGTTGGACAAGTATTCCATTCAACCTTTCGGAGTAGGGCCAGGGGGGCTGGAATCTTGATCAACAAATCAGTATCATTTGAAGTGTCTGAAACAATATTGGACCCCAATGGCCACTTTGTTATTGTGGTGGGTAAACTGTACTGTTTGCCTGTGATATTAGCTTGTGTATATGCTCCAAATTGGGACGATTCTAAGTTCATGAACAATTTTCTATTGACCGTACCATACCTGGACACTCATCAGCTTATTTTAGCTGGTGACTGTAACTGTGTAATTAACCCAGTATTGGATAGATCCTCCAATCGCCCAATTGGTGCTTCAGAAACAGCTGAATGCATAGAGACTTTTTTACAATCTTGCAAGGTGTCTGACCCATGGAGATTTCTTTATCCTACAAAGAGGGAATACTCTTTTTATTATTCACATATAGATTATTTCTTTATACATACATACATATCTACTCCCATTGGTAAAAGAATGTGTTTATAACAGTATAGTAATATCAGATCATGCACCTGTAACACTGGTCCTGACCTTCCCCTATCATAGACCTAGCAGATTCAGATGGAGGCTCACTTCACTTCTTTTGTCAGATGAATCATTTATTGCCTTCGTAAATGCTGGTATAGATATGTTTTTAGAAACTAATGTAAATGAAGAGACCTCCCCTTCCTTACTTTGGGAGACGCTCAAGGCTTACCTGAGGGGCCAAATTATCTCCTACAATGCCTCTGTTCATAAAGCACAGGTACCTAGGCAAACATAACTTTTGGAATTCATCTAGACAAAGTAGACAAAGCCTATGCCACTGGTCCATCTCCAGAGCTATATAAACGGCGGATGATGTATCAGGCTGAATTTGATCTGCTCTCAACTGGACAGGCGGAACGGGCTCTGTTAAAAACCAGACACATGTTTTATGAGTATGGGGAGAAACCAAGCAGGGCTCTGGCTTATAGTTTAAAACAGACATCTAGTACTCAAGTAATTGCCCAGATTGATTCTGACACAGGACTATTATCAGATCCCTTAGATATTAATAAGCAGTTTAGTGATTTCTATTTTAATTTGTATTAAACACTCTTTTGATCTGAGTTTAATGGATAGGTTCTTTGAAGACCTGAATATACCCACCGTGGATGAGAATGTAAGAGAATCCTATTTCCTTACATGAAATTCATAAAGCTATCACATGCATGCAGAGTGGGAAATGTCCAGGCCCGGGCGGCTTTCCTACAGAGTTTTATAAAAAGTCTGCAGCAAAATGAAACCCTTTACTCAAGGATGTATTTGATGACAGCTTAAAGTCCCAATGCCTGCCTCCAACTCTACGTCAGGCATCAATATCCTTACTTCTGAAGAAGGGCAAGGATCCCCTCGCTTGCTCCTCCTACCGTCCAATTAGTCTCCTTAATGTTGATGTTAAGATACTGGCTAAGGTGTTGGCTCTCCGTCTTGAATCTGTATTACCCTCCATTGTGTCATCTGATCAAACTGGTTTCATTAAAAATAGACAGTTGTTTTTTTAATATTAGGCGTGTATTTAATATCCTTTACACATCATCTTCGTCTGAGTGCCCAGAGGTACTCCTATCTTTAGATGCTGAGAAAGCCTTTGATCATGTTGAATGGAACTATTTGTTTTATGTTCTGAAGCGGTTTGGCTTTGAGGATATTTTTATTTCTTGGGTGAAATTGCTGTACTCCTCGCCTTTGGCTTCAGTTAGAACCAATGATACTTATTCACCATACTTCCCTCTTCAGTGTCGGAATTTCTGAGGCATGTATTTAAAATAAGTATTTTAACTGGAAAATTGTATTTTATAATTCATATTTGACTTGTTCATAAAACTTTTTTTAAACAATTTTATTTTAAAGAACTGTGTAATTTCAGAGCCAAATGCCGTGTGTACACAAATATTTGAATTATTATTGTTTATTATTATAACTGCCGAATACATTCCTGGAGCCTTCGATTTAACATACACAGTGCCCTCTACAGGATTCTGTCGAAACAGCATCTCCTTCAATCTCATTTATTTTTACAAAACACCTGTTTTTGAGTTCACTGGGTCTGTATGATAATTTTAAGCAATGGACATATTTTTCCTCTAATTATAAGGTGGTCTGGTTTCCCCAGGGATATGTGCGTTTTTTTCACAAAACGTTTTCTTCATAAATCCCAAAATCTTCCTATAAATGTGTGTATGAGTGCTTCTCATATTTTTCAGTCACATTTATAGATGAGCACCCTGATTAATCTGTTTACATGAAAACATCTTAATTGCATTAAGGCATGTAAACGTAGCCACTTAACAAAAGGTAATTTGGTGACTTTGCAAACTGCATGTTCCTCATCTCTGTATGGACCATAGAGCTGTGCATCGGAGAGTCTGGCAACACGCTACGTTTCAAGATACAGGCATTACAATTCAATGCGCTGCTCTATTTCACCTTTAAAAAAAATATCTGCTTTTAGGAAAACTTGGCATAGTATAAAGAGCACACCACCAAATTCATGAAATCTGAGCAAAAACGTTTGATTTTAACGCAATCAGAACAGCATTTGCATTTAACACAGTCCCTGTAACAATCCAGCCTTGTAGCACTACAACTATTTCGGATTCAGCCAACTGGCAGTCTCGTGCAAGTTACTGAAAATGACTAGTTACCAATTACTGCATATCCTCCTGAGACCCGACCCATTCATTTATGTCCATTGTAGTGGACATTGTATTTTTGCATTTATTTTTTCACTGATGTTAGGAAACGTATTTATTCCTGTTGTGCACTAAAGAGGACATGCTGTGAAATTAAAAATAAAAATAAATTAGAAAAAATCTAAATTGTAAGATGTCTTATTTCCTCCAAAGACACATAACCTACAATTGAAGGACACTTTTTTCCTTGGGTCTCAGGAGGATATAAAAGTAATTATAATAAGGGTGGGACTGAATCGAGCGTGTCTAGATCTCTGCCTGGGGGGTCGCCGGCCGGGATCGCGAGCAGTTCCGACGTGTGGTGGGTGCGGCACCGGGCTGCATCAGCGCCTGCTCCCCCGGCCTGAGCTGCCCTGTATAATAACCTAATAACGGAAAATAACAGCGGGCTAAAGGCTGCAGAGAGATCAAATTAACATCGCATCACTGTTGAAATACATGGCGCAGACATCGGGGGAATATGGAATCAAATGTTCGGTAGCGATGTTTCTGCATCACAGAGATGTTTGCCGATGGATTTTGAAGCATCGCGGAGACATAGTACCAATGCATGTGCATGTGCACTCTGGTTAGTTATATTATTTTAGTGTTGCAGCTATGACAACGCCAGACAATACAACTGTCTAATTGTATCTATTACCGTACCTATAATATCAGCCATTCATTTCGCCACGGTGAGGTCGGATGGCGTTCCATCAGAAACAGGAAATTAGGGGAACATGCTGTCTTCATCTTTCCTATTGATGCACTGGAGCAGCTAAGTGCCATCCCTGGGGTTCAGGAGTTGGCTGTGGAGATGGGCTATCAGTATTAAGATAGGATATGTTAAGGTTAAGATCAAGTTCTGTAGCATAAGGTAACATAGGATAAGTTAAGATTATATAGGATAAGTGTTGGATTATGTGTTCTCATCTCATATGTTTGTATTATTTCTGATTATTAAGTTTTTTCCACGATGTTGACAAAAAGGGTCTACTTTTTCTTTTCTGCGCATGTATAATGTGTGACACGATGTATGCTGCGTGTGGAGTGATTTCTTCTCTCTTTCTGTAAGTTTTTCATGACAGCAGACGTGTGTAGACGTGTGTCAAAATGTATGCTTTAAAACGAAAATGTAAATACTGAAAAGACGTAAAATAAAACACCAGTTTACAATATTAATCAGTTTATTGATTTACACAAATGAATGAAGAGAACATTTGGTTCATACATATGGAGGCAGAAAGCTCAACAGGTTATGGGCCCAGGAGAAGTGCAGGAGCATGGCAGAGGCTGGTTTTTGATGGCGACGAACAGAAGTACGAACTATGGGAAGTAAAATTTTTAGGCCACATGAGAATGCTTGGCCTAAAGGAAACAATACTATCCGCTGACGACAATGTCGACCGAGAGAAGAATGAAGAATGCTACGCAGAGCTAATTCAGTTCCTCGACGACAAAAGCCTGTCGTTAGTGATGAGAGAAGCAACCGACGACGGAAGGAAAGCATTAAAAATCCTAAGAAATCACTACGCCAGCCAGGGTAAGCCGAGAATCATTGCCTTATATACAGAGCTAACTTCTCTGAAGAAGGAACCAGAAGAAAGCGTTACAGACTATATTATCCGAGCCGAAAGAGCGATAATGTCTCTCAGAAATGCTAAAGAAATGTTAAGTGATGGACTGATAATAGCTATGATTTTGAAGGGCTTGCCAGAATCATACAAACCCTTTGCCATCCACATCACACAAAGCAGCGAAGAATTGACGTTCGTACAATTCAAGAGTCGACTACGAAGTTACGAGGAGACAGAAAAGTTTGATCCCAAGACAAAATCGGACAACGTGATGAAAGCAGAAGCATCGACCGTGACATGCTATGGTTGTGGTAATCGAGGTCACATAGCCAGAGAGTGCCGCCAGAAAGCATCATCGAAGTGGTGTAACTACCATCGAAGCTCAACGCACAGCGACGAAACGTGCAGGAGAAAAGGCAACAGACAAAGAGATGATGCCAAACAGACAGCCGAAAAGAAAGACGACAACGAGCAAACTTTCGTTTTTAAAGTAAGCCAACGTTTACTTCCCGAAAGCATTAAAGGAAGAGGACTAATGGTGGACTGCGGAGCAACATCTCACATCATTACAGAGAAAGCAAGATTCACGCGGTTCGATGAATCTTTCAACCCTGCATTGCATTACATGGAATTGGCGGATGGAACGAGAATGAATAACGTAGCCTTAAAGCGCGGAGAAGCAGAGGTGTTCTTACAAGACGGGGAAGGAAAAACGGTCAAGACCATTTTAAGGAGAGCCCTCTTCATACCGTCATATCCACAGAGCATCATCTCCGTTCAAGCTGCCACCGAAGATGGAGCAAGAGTGATCTTCCAAAAGGGCCAAAACGAACTCATAGGTGAAGACGGTACTGTGTTTCCAATCAAAGAGCACGAGAGACTATTCTACTTGAAAACGGTAAATGAACCAGATCAATGTGATTATGAATTTGCAAATGATATGTGTGCCAGAGATAAAGTAAACTTAGCATGTGATGTTAAGACATGGCATAAAATCATGGGGCACTGTAACTTTGATGACTTGTTGAAATTACCTAAACTAGTCGAGGGTATGCAGATAAATGATAAAACTAAAGTAAATTGTAACATATGCATAAAAGGGAAGTTCACAAACTGTAGGAGTAGAAAAGCAGATGCAAAAGCTAATGCCCCCCTCGAACTGGTGCACACTGACTTGGCGGGTCCCATTGAACCAACTGCTTCAGAAGGGTACAAATATGCCATATCATTCACAGATGATTATTCAGGTGCCATATCAGTGTACTTTCTCAAAAATAAGAGTGACTCAACATTAGCCACTGAAAAGTTTTTTGCAGACAGTGCACCCTATGGCAAGGTAAAATGTATAAGGTCTGATAATGGCACAGAATACACTAGTAATGCGTTCCAATCCCTTTTGAGAAGAAAAGGGGTTAGACATGAGACATCATGCCCGTACTCTCCGCATCAAAATGGCACAGCAGAGAGGCAGTGGAGGACCATTTTTGAGATGGCAAGATGCCTACTGTTAGAGAAAGAGTTACCAAAGGTGTTATGGCCATATGCTGTTCAAACGACTGCCCATATTAGAAATCATTGCTATAATGAAAGAACGCAAAACACACCTTACTTCATGCTCACCGGAAAGAGGCCAGACCTCTCAAAAATGTGGATATTTGGCTCAGACTGTTACGCATACAGGCATGACCAGAAGAAATTAGATCCTAGGTGTGATAAAGGAGTTTTTGTGGGGTACAGTAAAAATAGCCCTGCATATTTGGTCTATAACCGTCAGACAAGAAAAGTGACCAAGCACAGATTGGTAAAATTCACTAAGAAAGAACGTAGTGAACAAACAACACAAACAGATGAGGATGATCTAGAAATAGTTGCCGGTAGAGACAACAGTGCTGGTGGGGAGAAGGTTGACGAGTCACATGGTGAGGGCAGTACAGATCATGAGATCAAAGATGATCAAGAGGATAATGAGGTGATGAGGGAGGAAGTCTCAGATGAGAATGGAAACAAAACAGATGCAGAAATCATCCCAAACCAAAAACAACGGTTATCACAGAGAGAAAAGAGACCCCCAAAATATTTAGAGGATTACGTATCAGATCACAACAAGAGTGATGTAACATATGTGAACATTGATTATTGTTACAGGGCAGTATTTGGTGTTCCCCAGGCGTATAGAGAGGCTTTGATGTCACCTGATGCACCTGAGTGGAAGCGTGCAATGCGGGAAGAGATGGATTCACTCAAAGAAAATGACACTTTCAAATTAACTACATTACCTGAGAATAGGAAGATCGTTGGAGGAAAATGGGTCTACACCATTAAAGAAAATGGTGGGATGGGAAAGCTCTTAAAAGCAAGATATGTGGCAAAGGGCTATAGCCAGACTGAAGGTATAGATTATCATGAGACTTTTGCACCTACAGCAGATCTGACGTCAGTGCGAGCATTAATGCAAATAGCTGTCCAGAATGACCTTATAGTTCATCAAATGGATGTCAAGACGGCATACTTACATGCACCTATAGATGAAGACATTTACTTGGAGCAACCTGAGGGTTTCGAATCAACTTCTGTGACAGGGGAAAAGTTGGTGTATAAACTGAAAAATCCCTGTACGGTTTGAAACAATCTGGTTGGAACTGGTATGAGCTACTAAATGATCACCTTGGACAAAATGGTTTTGAGAGAAATTTGTCAGATCACTGTATATATAGGAAGCAAGCCGGAGAAGACATTATCATAGTCATCATTTGGGTAGATGACCTAATCATTGCAGCAAGCAGTAACAAAGGACTTAACAGATTCAAAAATAGCATGAAAAATAAATTCAATATGAAAGATCTAGGGAGGATTTCACATTTCTTAGGTATTGGATTTGAACAAACAAATGGAAAAATCAAAATGAGCCAAAAGGGATATGTGATGAAAATGCTAGAACGTTTTGGAATGTCAGACTGCAAGCCTAGGACTACTCCATGCGAGCTAAAGGTAGAGAGTGGTGAGAATGATCAAGATAGCAGCATGGAGGTCCAAAATCCCAGAGAATATCGAGAGATAGTGGGCAGTCTTATCTATGCCATGACATGTACCAGGCCAGATATTAGTTGGATAGTAAGCAAACTATCACAAACCCTATCAAGTCCAAAAGCACGGGATTTTGTGACTGCCAAACACGTGCTAAGGTATCTAAAGGGCACAAGTGATTACGAGTTGTGTTTTCAGAAAACAAATTGTGATCTGAGTCTAATAGCTTTCAGTGACTCTGATTGGGCATCATCCCTCAATGACAGACGTAGTACTT
Organism: Paramormyrops kingsleyae; assembly: GCF_048594095.1. Taxonomy (NCBI): domain Eukaryota; kingdom Metazoa; phylum Chordata; class Actinopteri; order Osteoglossiformes; family Mormyridae; genus Paramormyrops; species Paramormyrops kingsleyae. The sequence continues at coordinate 22,018,432 of NC_132820.1, read as the reverse complement.
CAGGATATTGTTTTAGCCTGACAGAACAAGGTCCGGTAATTTCCTGGAAGTCAAAGAAGCAACCAGTCGTTGCATTGTCCACATGTGAGGCCGAATATATAGGTCTAGCAAATGCTACCCAAGAAAGCATATATCTAAGTCAGTTGCTGAGTGGTATGGATAACAAGGTGTACACCTGTACTAAAATGTATGGTGACAATCAGGGAGCAATTGTACTAACAAAAAATCCTGTGAACAGAAAGCGATCAAAGCACATTGACGTTAAATACCATTTCATTCGCGATGCAGTAAATGAAAGAAAAATAAGTATTGAGTATTGTTCATCAGAAGAGATGGTTGCTGACATGTTGACCAAACCTGTATCAAAAGTAAGAATGTTGAAGTTCAAATGTTTTCTTTTTGGAAGTGAATAGAGATGTATAATACCACTAACAGGTGTTTTCATATGATGAGAACAAGTGGGGGTGTTGGATTATGTGTTCTCATCTCATATGTTTGTATTATTTCTGATTATTAAGTTTTTTCCACGATGTTGACAAAAAGGGTCTATTTTTTCTTTTCTGCGCATGTATAATGTGTGACACGATGTATGCTGCGTGTGGAGTGATTTCTTCTCTCTTTCTGTAAGTTTTTCATGACAGCAGACGTGTGTAGACGTGTGTCAAAATGTATGCTTTAAAACGAAAATGTAAATACTGAAAAGACGTAAAATAAAACACCAGTTTACAATATTAATCAGTTTATTGATTTACACAAATGAATGAAGAGAACATTTGGTTCATACATATGGAGGCAGAAAGCTCAACAATAAGGTTAAGATAGGTCAAGTTAAGATTGTATAACATAAAATAGCATATAAGTTAAGACTAAGACAGGATAACTTACCATAAGGTTAAGATAAGATTATATGATATAAGATACCATAGTATAAGAATGATAGGATTGTATCATGTATTTATAGGATTCCTATAAATGTTTGTATGAATGCTTACCATCTTTTTCAATCAGATTTATAAATGAGTTCCCCGATTAATCTGTTTACATGAAAACATCTTAATTGCATTAAGGCATGTAAACGTAGCCACCTAACAAAGATAAAGATAATGTTTATTGTCATTGTCACTTGGACAACGAAACTGAAAATGCAATTCAAGTCAATGTGAGGTATAAAAAGAGTAATAAAATATTACAAAATATACAAATTGCATTGAATACTGCATTGACTATACCGACTGCACTGAATAACCATACTGCACTGATTAAATATAAGAAATGAACTGTTATGTTTTGCATTTAACGCCATGATTGCTAGGGGTGTGGTCCTGGTCAAGACAATCTCCTGAACTCCAAACTGAATGTCAGAATGGGAAAGAAAGGTGATTTAAGCAATTTTGAGCGTGGCATGGTTGTTGGTGCCAGACGGGCCGGTCTGAGTATTTCACAATCTGCTCAGTTACTGGGATTTTCACGCACAACCATTTCTAGGGTTTACAAAGAATGGTGTGCAAAGGGAAAAACATCCAGTATGCGGCAGTCCTGTGGGCGAAAATGCCTTGTTGTGCGCTAGGCGTGGCTATGCGGTAGGAGTGGAACGAGGCTTCACGAGACTTTCGGCAGTATCCAACATGGCGGCACGCTTCTAAAACAAACTAACAACAAGTAATTAAATATCTTCGCCAATTTAGAATAACCTAAAATTAAGTGAGTAAATAAGTAAAAAGTATATAATTAATCGCGGTTCATTTAAAATCTTCACTCTGGAGGAGTCTGCGGACGGATTGGATAACCTATTTACTTTCATCGACGAGTGTTTTGACCGGATTATAATGGGGAAACCAAAGCCTCTCACCGAGACTCCGACCACCAGCAAAACCGCTTCATCCACCAAGAGGAGCAGACCCGAGGATTCACCCGAGGCGGCCTCCCCACCTAGGGAAGACCTGGCAAACATTCTGGACTCCATTGATAAGAGGTAGGTATGTGAAGAAAAATTTAAAACTCAACCAAATTAAATGCCAATGGTACCATTGGAAAGAGCTTGAATAAACAAAGACAATGACACCAAAATCACTCAGATATCTTAACAAATAAGGAAAATATTGGCAAAAGAAGTTCGCTAATTAGCCCTATTTTTTAAAATGGAATGTGTGTAGAAAACTGTGACCAAATACCTAACTTTTTATATAAAAACGCTTGTAGTTTCCTTAATAATCAAGATATCTCAATGAAACTTTCAGGGAAGGTGTATCTCTTTATATTCTTCAATCCGAAAGAATAATATATATTCCAAGTATGTCCTTAGTCTGAAATAAAATTGATACAAGGTGAAGACTGGAATGGTGTATCAACAGGCGCCGCTGTTGGTTTAGGTCACGTGACCATGTGAATATCTCATCTTCTGCTTAATATGCTGCCTGTCCTGGTCAGTAAACTTTTTTTCTGATCCATAGAAAGCTATGAAACTGCAGGATTAGAAAGATGAAATGATAAACAATATGTCAATTTAGCTTTCAAAAGCGTCACTTAATCCTTTGAAGTGGTTTTTGTATGTTGAAATCGAGTGCATTTTTCAACGTTTCCGGAAAAGGTCTAAATGTACACAGAATTGAAAAATTCAAAAGGGAGGACGAAGAGGGGTTCCCCATCTATGTTATCAGTGGGAATACCGCGGAATTCCGCAATGCGATACAATAAGAATGCGTATTTTCCGGGGTATACCCAGCGCTCAGATGACCCGATGGTGGAACAGGAATCTGGAACAAAAAAGGCGGCCATGTTGGTCGCGCACTTCACATACCTATAAGAGGCTATCGAGCTTCGACGCACGTATGTCCCTATTAGAAATTCTCCATAGGGAATTCCAGGCGATGCGTGAGTCTCTGGAGTTCAGCCAGAAACAGGTGGAGACGCTCGCTAAAGAGAACGCAGCTCTCAGAGAGTCCGTGAAATCCCTCACAGAGGGCCTGGGCCAGCTCTCGTTAGAAAACAAGAAAATCAAAGAAGCGGTTTTGGACCTCCAGGCGAGAAGCATGAGGGACAACCTCGTTTTTGCAGGCATCCCAGAAGCAGCGGACGAAAATCCCGAAACCACGGTGAAGAACTTCATCCATAAACAGCTCAAACTTCCAGCGGAGACCACAAGTAACATCACCTTCCATCGTGTGCACCGCCTTGGAGGTAAAAGACCCGACGGCCACAGACCACGACCCATCGTGGCAAAATTCGAGCACTACAAGCAAAAGGAGCTGGTTAAAAGCCGAGGCAGGGAACTGAAGGGGACGAACTTTAGTGTCAACGACCAGTTCCCTAAGGAGACCCTGGAGCGACGCCGGGTCCTGTTTCCCGTGAGGAAGCGTCTCATAGACGGAGGTTCGCGAGCGGTCATCACCGTGGACAGGTTGTATGTCAACGGACAACTTTACCGCGACCGGGATACTACCCCCTGGCTATACTAGAGTAAAATAATCCGGGGGAAAAAAAAAAAAAAAAACCCGCTAACTTTTCCAAGGTATGTCTCCGTTAATATAATAACTGCTGGTCTCAAAGCATAGCCTGAGGTAAGATGTGCCCACGTCTTAATAGTGACTGCACCCCGCTTTTTCTCTCTCTCTTCTTTAATTCAGCTGTTATTTTCTCTCCTCTTTTCTTCTTCTCTCTTCTCCTATATATAACGTATAACACCATGATTATGCATAAATGCATCGCACATAACGTACGCACACAAGCAGCACATAAACAGACCATACATATAGACACATCACACACATATGTACTTCACACGCACACAGAGGTACATAGGCACTTATGCGCACATATAAGTACAGGTGAGCATAGGCACGCACATGCACACGCACAGACACACACACCTAGCAAGCTCCGCACACCCGGCGAGTTAGTTTAAACATGAGTACAATAAGGTTCTACATGGAATGTACGTGGTGTCGGCTCCAGAGTAAAGAGGCTAAAAGTTTTTAATCACCTGAAAGATTTACAAGCAGACATTGTCCTCCTACAAGAGACACATCTGTCCAAAACAGCTGCAGATGCACTCACCTCACCACAGTTCCCTCATGTATATTCAGCTGGATACAACTCAAAACAGAGAGGAGTGGCCATACTGATTAATAAAAAAATACACTTTACTACCATTAACACTATTACAGACCCAGAAGGTAGATTCATTATAGTTAACTTATCTATCCAAAACATGAAGATATGTATCGCTAGTATATATGGCCCAAATGTTGACGACCCCTCCTTTTTTCACACTCTTTTCACCTCACTTTCTGATCATTCTGACACCACACTTCTTATAGGAGGGGACTTCAACCTGATTTTTAACCCTGAAATTGATAGGTTTAGTAATGCAGGTAGCTATAGGAACTGGCAATCCCCAGAAATCCTGAAACAATATATGAGGGACCTTGGTCTATGTGATGTTTGGCGTTCTCATCATCCCACTCTTAGAGAATATACTTTTTTCTCGTCTGTACCCTGATCATACTCCCTCCTAGACCACTTTCTAATCAGTAGCTCCAAAATGAGGGACACTTCAGCGGTTCAGATCCACCCTATCACTATCAGCGACCACGCCCCAGTCTCCCTCACTCTGACTAACACAAAGGTCACTCCGCCAATCAAACATTGGAGATTTAATACATCATTGCTTAAAGATCAAAATTTTATAAATTATTTCAACCAGGAGTGGGCACTATACCTGGAGGACAATGACACACCAGGAATCTCAGCTTGTGTTCTTTGGGAGGCAGGGAAAGCAGTCATGCGAGGTAAGATAATCTCTTATTCCTCACATAAGAAAAGAGCAGAGAATTCACTAATATTAGAACTGGAGCAAAAGATTAAAACTTTAGAAAGTGAATATGCAGCCACGTCCCAGGAATTCATTCTGGATGAATTAAGGAAAACAAAACTTAAATTAAACGAGATTAATGATAAAAAAACACAGTTCTTGGTGCAAAGGCTTAGACTGGAAAATTTCGAACAAATCAACAGATCAGGTAGATTTTTAGCCAACCAATTAAAGCTTAACAAGGAAAAAATAACAATCTCTTCCGTAAAAGACCTATTAGGTAACATTACACATGACCCAGATGAAATAAACAATACCTTTAGAAATTTCTATGAAAATTTATATAAGTCACAGATTGATCCACCACAGGCTGATATTGATGAATTCCTTAACAATATAAATCTTCCAAAATTACAGGAAGATCAGGTAATGGCACTGGAGGCACCCATTTCAGTGGCAGAACTCCATGATGCCCTTCAGCATATGGCCAACAATAAGGCTCCGGGACCAGATGGTTTTCCAGCAGAATTCTATAAAGAATTTTGGACTACGTTAGAGCCCACTTTCCATAGAATGGTATGTCATATTAGGGAAAGCGGCGAATTACCTTTGACTATGAACTCGGCCAATATTAGTTTACTCCTAAAACCAGGTAAGGACCCCACGCTCCCATCTAGTTATCGTCCCATATCACTAATAAACACAGATCTTAAATTAATATGTAAAGCTTTAGCAAAAAAACTGGAGAAAGTCACCCCTTTTATAATACACCCTGATCAAACAGGCTTCATCAAAGGTAGACAGTCGGCAGCCAACACACGCAGGTTAATTAACTTAATGGATTACTCTACCATCAACAAACTAGAAACTACAATTATTTCTTTAGATGCAGAAAAGGCTTTTGACAGGGTAAATTGGAAATTTCTTATTGCAGCACTAATTAAATTTGGGTTTGGATCATCTTTTATTAACTGGATTAAAATTCTATATAGCTCTCCTAATGCATCAGTCAGGACAAACGACCAAACTTCACCAAGCTTTCTTCTCCAGAGGGGTACTAGACAAGGCTGCCCACTCTCCCCCTCTCTCTTCGCTATTTTTATTGAACCTCTAGCAGCCATGATAAGACAAAATAGAGATATTACAGGTATTCAAATTAAAAATGAGCTTCATAAGATAAGTCTTTATGCAGATGATGTATTAATTTTCCTTCCAAACTCTCAATCCTCCCTATCTCACACAATTTCAGTCACAGAAAGATTTTCATCAATCTCTGAGTATTCCATCAACTGGTCAAAATCCACAGTCCTGCCTATAAACTGCGGTTTTCAAAATGCACCAAATACTACATTACAATCAGGAAATATCAAATATTTGGTATAAAGGTATAAATATTTCCCCCAGGCTGTCAGACCTGCAAAAATTAAACTTTACTCCACTACTTAAAACAATAGAAGACGATCTTATACGGTGGAAAACCCAGCCCATATCACTCATGGGGAGGGTGGCCTCTATTAAAATGATGGTACTACCCAAAATTAACTATTTGTTCTCAATGATCCCCTATAAACCCTCTTCTGCCTGGTTCAATTCATTAAATTCACACATTTCCAAATTTCTATGGCGGGATAAACCACCAAGAATTAGTATAAAAACCTTACAAAAGACTAAACAATGCGGAGGTTTAGATTTGCCAAATTTTTACTACTACTTTCTTGCCAATAGATTACAATATGTTTTGAAATGGATTAATCCAAGCCCGCTAGACAGACTATGGCTAAATATAGAACAGGAGTTCTGTGATAATTTAGATATCTCCGATTTGCCTTTTATCAGCTCTAGTATTAAACACCATAAATGTTTCCTAAGCATTAATATTAGAACATCTCTGACAGCCTGGTGGGACTTTCTTAAATTAAACAAATCCTCGCTAACCCCATGCCAACAAACGCCCATCTGGAACAATCCAGACATCCTACTGAACAAGAAAGTGTTAAATTTCACTGTATGGAGGGATAAAGGCATACGGTATCTAGAGCATATTATCCAAAATGGACAATTTATTCCATTTGAAGAACTTGTTTCACAGTACAATATTCAGAGAAGCAAGTTTCTAGAGTACCACCAACTTAAATATATACTGCGGGTTAAATACGGACATGATGAATTAAATCTACAATTACCTACAAAGGTAACCCAACTACTGAGAATCCATGCGCCTAAAACAATGTCAAAAATATACAGATCATTGTCAGATTTAAACGACTCAATATCTCTCCCAACCTCAAAATGGGAAATTGATTTATCGATTAGTATAGACCAGAGCATCTGGACACAAATATGTTTAAATACTTTTAGAATGACCAAAAAACCCAATCTGCAACTCATACAATATAAGACTCTCCATAGAACACACTACACAGGACAAAGGATGTTCAAGATGGGCCTCATAGAATCCGACACCTGCCCTTACTGCACAAATAATGCACCAGACAATTATATGCACGCCATGTGGGAATGCACAGCTGTTCACCTATTTTGGCAGAGGGTATGCGAAGACTTATCTACGTATTTAGGGTATAATATTCCGGCCTCCCCGAGATTATGCTTGCTAGGCGATGTAAGCAATATGGATCTGGAGGGTAGTGCAACACAAATGGTTCTCACCGCCCTGTGCATTGCCAAGAAAACTATTCTTGTGAATTGGAAATCAAAAAACAATTTGAGTATTAATCAATACAAAGGTCTCTTGTTGGACCACATTAGTATGGAGCGAATGTCTGCTTCCTCCAAGAATCAATTAGCCAATTTCAACTCTCTCTGGTCCCCAATAATTGACTCCATCACTTAGTGGGTGTGTGGGGTCATGGCTTTGCTGTTCCTTGTGTCCCTTGGATGGTGGGGGGGCTCTGGGGGGTGTGGGTGCCGGTGGCTCCATGGGGCTGGGGGCCTGCGGTTCCTGGGCTGGGGGTTGTGGGTCGCCCCTGGGCTGGCGGGGTGGGGGGGGCTGGGGGCGTCTACCCGGTGGGCGCGGGGGGGGCCTGGCGGCCTGGGCGGGGGGCGCCGGCCCTGGCCGGGTGGCTAGGGCCTCGTGGGTGCGGGGTGGGGCTCGGGGCTCCGGGGGGCCCGCTAGTGGGGTGGGGGCCTCGTCCGTGCCGGGGGGGCTGGTCTCCCCCTGGGCGCCCCTTCCCATGTGGGACTGACTGGGGTGTCGCTCTGGGAGCCTCTGGGCATGCTGGCCTCTGGGGGGAGGGCACCGGGGCAGGGTATGGAGGGTATAGGTCCCAGGTCAGTCTGTCTGGTGAGTGTAGGTGTTTGTGTGAGAGCGGCTCGTCAGCGAGGCCTTCGCAGATGAGGCTCCAGATACCCCCCTCGGGTTGGGGCGGGGGTGCTGCGGCGGGGGGGGTAGCACCCCCGTGGGCGTTGGCGCCGCGCATCCGGGCGCGTCGTGCTGGATGCCCGCTGCCCTGCTGCATTACCACCTATTCCCCCACAGCCCCCTACAGCCCACACCCACCTACACCACACTCCATATAGGTACTGGGGGGTGATCAGCTAGTCACCCCCCCATCTCTTTTAATTCCACTTTAGACACCACACCCACAACACCACACTGCATCACACAGAGGGAAGGGGAGGGTGACTAGCCACTCACCCCCCTCTGTATTATTTTAATTGCACTTTAGACATACATTCATGTCACACCACTCTTTCACATAGGGCATTGGAGGGTGGGGGGAGCTGTGCATTCCTGGGTCGGCTGCCAAAGCAGCCCACAGCTGGACAGCGCGGCTCCCTTCCCCTCTATTTTAACTCCACTTTAGACATTGAGGGCCTGTGGGGGCTGGGGGGGGAGGACCGCAGCTCTGGCTGGGGTATCCATCCCCCACTTGTGTCCCCTCCACATTTTAACTGCACCCTAGCTCCACACACACACCCATTCCCACTGACCAAGGGGGGTGGTGGGCGGACCGGGGGAGTTGGGGGATGGCGGGGGCGGCGGGTGTTGGCTGGCGGGCCCGGGTGCGGGGCGGCGGCGTCCGCGGGGGGCTGCCGGCCTTCGGCGGGGGGCCGCTAGCCTGCGACCTGGGGGGTGGGGGAACAGCCTCTGGAGCCGTCCACTGGACAATTCCAGGGCATCTGCTGTTGGGCCTCGAGATGAGTGTGTGCGTGTGGGCGTGCGTGTCTATGTGTGTATCTGGTGTGTGGGCGTGCGTGTCTGTGTGTGTATCTGGTGAGGGTGTGCGTGTTGGGCGTGCGTGTTTGTATGTGTGTATCCGGTGAGTATGCATGCTCTGTTTGTCTGCATGTATGGCCTGGGACGGGGGAGCACGTCGGGGTTGGGGTGGTGCGGGTGTGGTGGGGTGCGAGTGTTTGGTGAATGTGGGTATCTGGGTATGAATGGCTCGTCGGCGATGCCGGCGCAGATGAGGCCCCAGACACCTCCTTGGGTTGGGGAGGGGGGGCGCTGCGGCGGGGGGCGGGGGTGTCCCCCTGGGTGTTGGCGCCGCGCGTCCGGGCGTGCCTTGCCTGGCGCCCGCTGCCCTGCGGCACTGTGGGCTGTCGCCGCGCGCCCCCCCTGCCGGCCCGCATCCACCTACACCACACATAGGTAATGGGGGGTGATCAGCTATTCACCCCCCATCTTACACATTAGACGCCACATCTAGACATCACACCGCACCACACAGAGGGAAGGGGGGGCGATTAGCCACTCATCCCCCCCTCATTATCTTAACTGCATTTTAGACATACATCCACGTCACACCACTCATCCACATAGGGCCTTGGAGGGCGGGGGGAGCTGTGCAGGTCCTGGGTCGGCTGCTTCTGCAGCCCGCAGCTGGACTGCACAGCTCCCTTCCCCTCTATTTTAACTCCACTATAGACACTTAGGGCTTGGGGGGGGCGATGGGTGTCTTTTCCCCATATGCTCCCCCATATCTCAACGACACCTTAGTTCACACACATGTACACCATCAATGATCAAGGTGGGTGGGGGGCGGTTGGGGGGGGGGCGGGGTGAGGGGTCCTGGGTGTGGCGGGGGTGGCGGGCGCCGGCGGGTGGGCTCGGGGGTGGGGCGGACGCATCTGTGGGGCGCTGCCGGTCTCCGGCGGGGTGCCCGCTCGCCTGCGATCTGGGGGGGTGGGGAACATCCTCTGGGCCGTCCACTGGGCAAGTCCAGGGCATCTGCTGCCGGACTTCAAAGACGAGCAGGTGTGACTGGGAGTGTGTGTCTGAGTGTGTGTATGAGTGCATGCATGGATCGGTGTGTCTGCATGTTTGTCCTGGTACGGGGAGCACGTGGATGATGGGGCGGTGTGGGGGCGGCAGTGAGGGGACTTGGGGGAGGGAGGGTACGGGGGCTGGGGAGGGAGGGTTGGGATCTGGGTGGGGGAGGGGGGGTCGGGGTAGCCAGGGGCGGGTGTGCTTGGTGGCTCTCGGGGCGTCTCCCTGGTCCCCCGGGTGGGGGTTCTTGGGGGGGGGCGGGTCTCCCCGGGGCTGGCGGGGCCCCCACGGGGTGTGCGGGTGCTCCGGGCTCCGGGTTCTATCCGTGCCTGCGTGGCCGGCCCCCGGGGGGGGCCGGCGCGCTACCGCCTGTGGCCGTGGGGTTCCTGCCTCGTGCTTGCCGGTGGGGGGCGCCCGGTGCCTCCTTCCCTGCCTTCCTTGGGTGGGCGCGCAGCCTTCCGGTGGCGGGGGCCCGGGTACCTGGCCACTGTGGGGCGGCTGGGTCCGTGACCCGTCGGGGCTCTCCCGGCCGTCTGGGGGCCCCGGGGCGGCGTTGTTGTGGCCTCGCACACACACTGGAAATCATTCCATGTTAACCTGCACACTCATACATACACTCACAACACACAAACATACACACATACACATATGCGTACACACACACATGCACGTACATATGCACACGCACACACATACACTTAGAACGCACACACACATAGACATGCACGCACACGCACACACACGAGCGCCTGGGGCTCTCTTCCCCTATTTTATCCCTCTTTCCCCTTGTCTGGGTGTGTGTGTGTGTGTGTGTGTGAGAGTGTGTGTGGGGGTTGGTGTGTGGCTTCCACTCCCTCCTCTCGGATGCGGATGCGGGTACGACAATGTTTGGACGGTGTTCCTGGTGGTCTGCTTGTGCCTACTGTATATATTTATTTTCTTTCGTTGGTATTGACGTGTTTGGTTCCAGGAGCGGATACTGGCACAGGCACGGTCCCATGTCGTGGCGGTACCACTGGTTTCTTTGTGTGTATACTGTTTGTGTGTGTCCCTGGATCTTATCTTTCAGATACAGCAGCTGGTGTGATGATACGGTGTAAAGCAGCAAGATGCAGAAGCTGTCCTTTTATCACTCTTTCCTTTTTGTTCTACTGTTTGTTATGTATTATTTCTCTTTCCCTGTCTCTCTCTCTCTCTGACCCCCCTCCTTATTTTATTTTTATTATGTATTTATTTATTTTTCTACTTCCTCTGTCTCTTACCCCTTTCTCTCCTTTCTCACTTTCTCTCTCTATCTCTTTCCCAATAACCGCCCCTGTCAGCTCCGGCTTTGTGGCGCAATGACATAAAAATGATTAATAAAGAGTATACCTCAAGTAACAAGAGGAGCTTAAATCCGAAGCTCCACTTTGCAAAATAAAAGTGTTGGCACAATAAAGCACCCAGACTAACATCCTGCTTGCTAAACTGCCGGACACGACAAGGGGGAAAAAAAACAATGTATTTTCTGCCCAGGTTAAAGGCTTCTTATTCATAGTTCCTGTACGGGGGATAGTGCTCATAGCGGCACATGCTGTGCCGTTTACAATAAAGACATTTTGAAAATACAAAATAATGTATGAAAAAATGATTAAGCTGTAGCACATACTTTTATTTCAAATATGAGTTTCACAAATTTCCCTGTAATGAAAATGGTGAAATAACCCAGGCTTAATGTGATATTTCATTTGTAACACATCTGTTCTCCAAACTTTGGCCACAAGATCTTCTTCCTGCCAGAATCTCTCCTTTCCTTTAATCCTCGGCTGTTGGGATCTGCTCTGCTGCTTGGAAGTTCCCCGGGGAGTTAGTGTTGGGAGGTTCTGGTGGAATGTGACCATCGTCAACCATGGGCTGGATAGCGCTGTGGTGCCCAACCTGGCTCTGTGCCCTTCTTCTTTCATCTGCCCGGGCAGTGCCAGGTTGCCTGTGGTCGTCCCGGAGACACTTCGTCTTCCCTTGCTGTACTCTCAAGCCTCTGAGACAAGCACAATTTCAGCTCTACACTCAGCAAGACCTTTAAAAGTATAAAAATGAATAGGCCCTAAAAATGGAGCCTGCAAGTTTTTTGGCTCAACACAAGTGATCAACTAGCTATCGACGCTAATGACCATTCATTAAAATGTCTAAAAAAGCTTCCTCCTTGTATATGCACAAACATTTTGCACACATGACGTTATCATGCATATATACTCACCTAAAGGATAATTAGGAACACCATACTAATACGATGTTTGACCCCCTTTCGCCTGACTAGAAATTTACTAGTCAGCTGTGCTAAGAATCAGCTAAACTGAAATGGAAGGCTTGTAGTATAAGGGGAAAGGTGAAGGAGAATGTTTTATGTGTTTTAAGTTGATTAAGCAGGGAGGAGCACTTCTCTTTCTCACACAGTAAAGGTTCATTCTCTCTTCAAATGATTGCTTGCAAATTTAAGGATCTAGGAAATTAGCTTAAATAATATAATATTATAATATAAATATTATATATATATACACTCACCTAAAGGATTATTAGGAACACCATACTAATACGGTGTTTGACCCCCTTTCGCCTTCAGAACTGCCTTAATTCTACGTGGCATTGATTCAACAAGGTGCTGAAAGCATTCTTTAGAAATGTTGGCCCATATTGATAGGATAGCATCTTGCAGTTGATGGAGATTTGTGGGATGCACATCCAGGGCACGAAGCTCCCGTTCCACCACATCCCAAAGATGCTCTATTGGGTTGAGATCTGGTGACTGTGGGGGCCATTTAAGTACAGTGAACTCATTGTCATGTTCAAGAAACCAATTTGAAATGATTCGAGCTTTGTGACATGGTGCATTATCCTGCTGGAAGTAGCCATCAGAGGATGGGTACATGGTGGTCATAAAGGGATGGACAAATTGTAGCCTCTTTTCCTATTTGTAGTGGAGATGAATGGTACCCGGTGGGGTCTTCTGCTGTTGTAGCCCATCCGCCTCAAGGTTGTGCGTGTTGTGGCTTCACAAATGCTTTGCTGCATACCTCAGTTGTAACGAGTGGTTATTTCAGTCAAAGTTGCTCTTCTATCAGCTTGAATCAGTCGTCCCATTCTCCTCTGACCTCTAGCATCAACAAGGCATTTTCTTTTTTTTTTTTTCCCTTTTTTTTTTCAACAAGGCATTTTCGCCCACAGGACTGCCGCATACTGGATGTTTTTCCCTTTGCACACCATTCTTTGTAAACCCTAGAAATGGTTGTGCGTGAAAATCCCAGTAACTGAGCAGATTGTGAAATACTCAGACCGGCCCGTCTGGCACCAACAACCATGCCACGCTCAAAATTGCTTAAATCACCTTTCTTTCCCATTCTGACATTCAGTTTGGAGTTCAGGAGATTGTCTTGACCAGGACCACACCCCTAGCAATCATGGCGTTAAATGCAAAACATAACAGTTCATTTCTTATATTTAATCAGTGCAGTATGGTTATTCAGTGCAGTCGGTATAGTCAATGCAGTATTCAATGCAATTTGTATATTTTGTAATATTTTATTACTCTTTTTATACCTCACATTGACTTGAATTGCATTTTCAGTTTCGTTGTCCAAGTGACAATGACAATAAACATTATCTTTATCTTTGTTAGGTGGCTACGTTTACATGCCTTAATGCAATTAAGATGTTTTCATGTAAACAGATTAATCGGGGAACTCATTTATAAATCTGATTGAAAAAGATGGTAAGCATTCATACAAACATTTATAGGAATCCTATAAATACATGATACAATCCTATCATTCTTATACTATGGTATCTTATATCATATAATCTTATCTTAACCTTATGGTAAGTTATCCTGTCTTAGTCTTAACTTATATGCTATTTTATGTTATACAATCTTAACTTGACCTATCTTAACCTTATTGTTGAGCTTTCTGCCTCCATATGTATGAACCAAATGTTCTCTTCATTCATTTGTGTAAATCAATAAACTGATTAATATTGTAAACTGGTGTTTTATTTTACGTCTTTTCAGTATTTACATTTTCGTTTTAAAGCATACATTTTGACACACGTCTACACACGTCTGCTGTCATGAAAAACTTACAGAAAGAGAGAAGAAATCACTCCACACGCAGCATACATCGTGTCACACATTATACATGCGCAGAAAAGAAAAAATAGACCCTTTTTGTCAACATCGTGGAAAAAACTTAATAATCAGAAATAATACAAACATATGAGATGAGAACACATAATCCAACACCCCCACTTGTTCTCATCATATGAAAACACCTGTTAGTGGTATTATACATCTCTATTCACTTCCAAAAAGAAAACATTTGAACTTCAACATTCTTACTTTTGATACAGGTTTGGTCAACATGTCAGCAACCATCTCTTCTGATGAACAATACTCAATACTTATTTTTCTTTCATTTACTGCATCGCGAATGAAATGGTATTTAACGTCAATGTGCTTTGATCGCTTTCTGTTCACAGGATTTTTTGTTAGTACAATTGCTCCCTGATTGTCACCATACATTTTAGTACAGGTGTACACCTTGTTATCCATACCACTCAGCAACTGACTTAGATATATGCTTTCTTGGGTAGCATTTGCTAGACCTATATATTCGGCCTCACATGTGGACAATGCAACGACTGGTTGCTTCTTTGACTTCCAGGAAATTACCGGACCTTGTTCTGTCAGGCTAAAACAATATCCTGAAGTACTACGTCTGTCATTGAGGGATGATGCCCAATCAGAGTCACTGAAAGCTATTAGACTCAGATCACAATTTGTTTTCTGAAAACACAACTCGTAATCACTTGTGCCCTTTAGATACCTTAGCACGTGTTTGGCAGTCACAAAATCCCGTGCTTTTGGACTTGATAGGGTTTGTGATAGTTTGCTTACTATCCAACTAATATCTGGCCTGGTACATGTCATGGCATAGATAAGACTGCCCACTATCTCTCGATATTCTCTGGGATTTTGGACCTCCATGCTGCTATCTTGATCATTCTCACCACTCTCTACCTTTAGCTCGCATGGAGTAGTCCTAGGCTTGCAGTCTGACATTCCAAAACGTTCTAGCATTTTCATCACATATCCCTTTTGGCTCATTTTGATTTTTCCATTTGTTTGTTCAAATCCAATACCTAAGAAATGTGAAATCCTCCCTAGATCTTTCATATTGAATTTATTTTTCATGCTATTTTTGAATCTGTTAAGTCCTTTGTTACTGCTTGCTGCAATGATTAGGTCATCTACCCAAATGATGACTATGATAATGTCTTCTCCGGCTTGCTTCCTATATATACAGTGATCTGACAAATTTCTCTCAAAACCATTTTGTCCAAGGTGATCATTTAGTAGCTCATACCAGTTCCAACCAGATTGTTTCAAACCGTACAGGGATTTTTCAGTTTATACACCAACTTTTCCCCTGTCACAGAAGTTGATTCGAAACCCTCAGGTTGCTCCAAGTAAATGTCTTCATCTATAGGTGCATGTAAGTATGCCGTCTTGACATCCATTTGATGAACTATAAGGTCATTCTGGACAGCTATTTGCATTAATGCTCGCACTGACGTCAGATCTGCTGTAGGTGCAAAAGTCTCATGATAATCTATACCTTCAGTCTGGCTATAGCCCTTTGCCACATATCTTGCTTTTAAGAGCTTTCCCATCCCACCATTTTCTTTAATGGTGTAGACCCATTTTCCTCCAACGATCTTCCTATTCTCAGGTAATGTAGTTAATTTGAAAGTGTCATTTTCTTTGAGTGAATCCATCTCTTCCCGCATTGCACGCTTCCACTCAGGTGCATCAGGTGACATCAAAGCCTCTCTATACGCCTGGGGAACACCAAATACTGCCCTGTAACAATAATCAATGTTCACATATGTTACATCACTCTTGTTGTGATCTGATACGTAATCCTCTAAATATTTTGGGGGTCTCTTTTCTCTCTGTGATAACCGTTGTTTTTGGTTTGGGATGATTTCTGCATCTGTTTTGTTTCCATTCTCATCTGAGACTTCCTCCCTCATCACCTCATTATCCTCTTGATCATCTTTGATCTCATGATCTGTACTGCCCTCACCATGTGACTCGTCAACCTTCTCCCCACCAGCACTGTTGTCTCTACCGGCAACTATTTCTAGATCATCCTCATCTGTTTGTGTTGTTTGTTCACTACGTTCTTTCTTAGTGAATTTTACCAATCTGTGCTTGGTCACTTTTCTTGTCTGACGGTTATAGACCAAATATGCAGGGCTATTTTTACTGTACCCCACAAAAACTCCTTTATCACACCTAGGATCTAATTTCTTCTGGTCATGCCTGTATGCGTAACAGTCTGAGCCAAATATCCACATTTTTGAGAGGTCTGGCCTCTTTCCGGTGAGCATGAAGTAAGGTGTGTTTTGCGTTCTTTCATTATAGCAATGATTTCTAATATGGGCAGTCGTTTGAACAGCATATGGCCATAACACCTTTGGTAACTCTTTCTCTAACAGTAGGCATCTTGCCATCTCAAAAATGGTCCTCCACTGCCTCTCTGCTGTGCCATTTTGATGCGGAGAGTACGGGCATGATGTCTCATGTCTAACCCCTTTTCTTCTCAAAAGGGATTGGAACGCATTACTAGTGTATTCTGTGCCATTATCAGACCTTATACATTTTACCTTGCCATAGGGTGCACTGTCTGCAAAAAACTTTTCAGTGGCTAATGTTGAGTCACTCTTATTTTTGAGAAAGTACACTGATATGGCACCTGAATAATCATCTGTGAATGATATGGCATATTTGTACCCTTCTGAAGCAGTTGGTTCAATGGGACCCGCCAAGTCAGTGTGCACCAGTTCGAGGGGGGCATTAGCTTTTGCATCTGCTTTTCTACTCCTACAGTTTGTGAACTTCCCTTTTATGCATATGTTACAATTTACTTTAGTTTTATCATTTATCTGCATACCCTCGACTAGTTTAGGTAATTTCAACAAGTCATCAAAGTTACAGTGCCCCATGATTTTATGCCATGTCTTAACATCACATGCTAAGTTTACTTTATCTCTGGCACACATATCATTTGCAAATTCATAATCACATTGATCTGGTTCATTTACCGTTTTCAAGTAGAATAGTCTCTCGTGCTCTTTGATTGGAAACACAGTACCGTCTTCACCTATGAGTTCGTTTTGGCCCTTTTGGAAGATCACTCTTGCTCCATCTTCGGTGGCAGCTTGAACGGAGATGATGCTCTGTGGATATGACGGTATGAAGAGGGCTCTCCTTAAAATGGTCTTGACCGTTTTTCCTTCCCCGTCTTGTAAGAACACCTCTGCTTCTCCGCGCTTTAAGGCTACGTTATTCATTCTCGTTCCATCCGCCAATTCCATGTAATGCAATGCAGGGTTGAAAGATTCATCGAACCGCGTGAATCTTGCTTTCTCTGTAATGATGTGAGATGTTGCTCCGCAGTCCACCATTAGTCCTCTTCCTTTAATGCTTTCGGGAAGTAAACGTTGGCTTACTTTAAAAACGAAAGTTTGCTCGTTGTCGTCTTTCTTTTCGGCTGTCTGTTTGGCATCATCTCTTTGTCTGTTGCCTTTTCTCCTGCACGTTTCGTCGCTGTGCGTTGAGCTTCGATGGTAGTTACACCACTTCGATGATGCTTTCTGGCGGCACTCTCTGGCTATGTGACCTCGATTACCACAACCATAGCATGTCACGGTCGATGCTTCTGCTTTCATCACGTTGTCCGATTTTGTCTTGGGATCAAACTTTTCTGTCTCCTCGTAACTTCGTAGTCGACTCTTGAATTGTACGAACGTCAATTCTTCGCTGCTTTGTGTGATGTGGATGGCAAAGGGTTTGTATGATTCTGGCAAGCCCTTCAAAATCATAGCTATTATCAGTCCATCACTTAACATTTCTTTAGCATTTCTGAGAGACGTTATCGCTCTTTCGGCTCGGATAATATAGTCTGTAACGCTTTCTTCTGGTTCCTTCTTCAGAGAAGTTAGCTCTGTATATAAGGCAATGATTCTCGGCTTACCCTGGCTGGCGTAGTGATTTCTTAGGATTTTTAATGCTTTCCTTCCATCGTCGGTTGCTTCTCTCATCACTAACGACAGGCTTTTGTCGTCGAGGAACTGAATTAGCTCTGCGTAGCATTCTTCATTCTTCTCTCGGTCGACATTGTCGTCAGCGGATAGTATTGTTTCCTTTAGGCCAAGCATTCTCATGTGGCCTAAAAATTTTACTTCCCATAGTTCGTACTTCTGTTCGTCGCCATCAAAAACCAGCCTCTGCCATGCTCCTGCACTTCTCCTGGGCCCATAACCTGTTGAGCTTTCTGCCTCCATATGTATGAACCAAATGTTCTCTTCATTCATTTGTGTAAATCAATAAACTGATTAATATTGTAAACTGGTGTTTTATTTTACGTCTTTTCAGTATTTACATTTTCGTTTTAAAGCATACATTTTGACACACGTCTACACACGTCTGCTGTCATGAAAAACTTACAGAAAGAGAGAAGAAATCACTCCACACGCAGCATACATCGTGTCACACATTATACATGCGCAGAAAAGAAAAAGTAGACCCTTTTTGTCAACATCGTGGAAAAAACTTAATAATCAGAAATAATACAAACATATGAGATGAGAACACATAATCCAACACTTATCCTATATAATCTTAACTTATCCTATGTTACCTTATGCTACAGAACTTGATCTTAACCTTAACATATCCTATCTTAATACTGATAGCCCATCTCCACAGCCAGCTCCTGAACCCCAGGGATGGCACTTAGCTGCTCCAGTGCATCAATAGGAAAGATGAAGACAGCATGTTCCCCTAATTTCCTGTTTCTGATGGAACGCCATCCGACCTCACCGTGGCGAAATGAATGGCTGATATTATAGGTACGGTAATAGATACAATTAGACAGTTGTATTGTCTGGCGTTGTCATAGCTGCAATGATTCCATATTCCCCCGATGTCTGCGCCATGTATTTCAACAGTGATGCGATGTTAATTTGATCTCTCTGCAGCCTTTAGCCCGCTGTTATTTTCCGTTATTAGGTTATTATACAGGGCAGCTCAGGCCGGGGGAGCAGGCGCTGATGCAGCCCGGTGCCGCACCCACCACACGTCGGAACTGCTCGCGATCCCGGCCGGCGACCCCCCAGGCAGAGATCTAGACACACTCGATTCAGTCCCACCCTTATTATAATTACTTTTATATCCTCCTGAGACCCAAGGAAAAAAGTGTCCTTCAATTGTAGGTTATGTGTCTTTGGAGGAAATAAGACATCTTACAATTTAGATTTTTTCTAATTTATTTTTATTTTTAATTTCACAGCATGTCCTCTTTAGTGCACAACAGGAATAAATACGTTTCCTAACATCAGTGAAAAAATAAATGCAAAAATACAATGTCCACTACAATGGACATAAATGAATGGGTCGGGTCTCAGGAGGATATGCAGTAATTGGTAACTAGTCATTTTCAGTAACTTGCACGAGACTGCCAGTTGGCTGAATCCGAAATAGTTGTAGTGCTACAAGGCTGGATTGTTACAGGGACTGTGTTAAATGCAAATGCTGTTCTGATTGCGTTAAAATCAAACGTTTTTGCTCAGATTTCATGAATTTGGTGGTGTGCTCTTTATACTATGCCAAGTTTTCCTAAAAGCAGATATTTTTTTTAAAGGTGAAATAGAGCAGCGCATTGAATTGTAATGCCTGTATCTTGAAACGTAGCGTGTTGCCAGACTCTCCGATGCACAGCTCTATGGTCCATACAGAGGAGATGAGGAACATGCAGTTTGCAAAGTCACCAAATTACCTTTTGTTAAGTGGCTACGTTTACATGCCTTAATGCAATTAAGATGTTTTCATGTAAACAGATTAATCAGGGTGCTCATCTATAAATGTGACTGAAAAATATGAGAAGCACTCATACACACATTTATAGGAAGATTTTGGGATTTATGAAGAAAACGTTTTGTGAAAAAAACGCACATATCCCTGGGGAAACCAGACCACCTTATAATTAGAGGAAAAATATGTCCATTGCTTAAAATTATCATACAGACCCAGTGAACTCAAAAACAGGTGTTTTGTAAAAATAAATGAGATTGAAGGAGATGCTGTTTCGACAGAATCCTGTAGAGGGCACTGTGTATGCTAAATCGAAGGCTCCAGGAATGTATTCGGCAGTTATAATAATAAACAATAATAATTCAAATATTTGTGTACACACGGCATTTGGCTCTGAAATTACACAGTTCTTTAAAATAAAATTGTTTAAAAAAAGTTTTATGAACAAGTCAAATATGAATTATAAAATACAATTTTACAGTTAAAATACTTATTTTAAATACATGCCTCAGAAATTCCGACACTGAAGAGGGAAGTATGGTGAATAAGTATCATTGGTTCTAACTGAAGCCAAAGGCGAGGAGTACAGCAATTTCACCCAAGAAATAAAAATATCCTCAAAGCCAAACCGCTTCAGAACATAAAACAAATAGTTCCATTCAACATGATCAAAGGCTTTCTCAGCATCTAAAGATAGGAGTACCTCTGGGCACTCAGACGAAGATGATGTGTAAAGGATATTAAATACACGCCTAATATTAAGAAAACAACTGTCTATTTTTAATGAAACCAGTTTGATCAGATGACACAATGGAGGGTAATACAGATTCAAGACGGAGAGCCAACACCTTAGCCAGTATCTTAACATCAACATTAAGGAGACTAATTGGACGGTAGGAGGAGCAAGCGAGGGGATCCTTGCCCTTCTTCAGAAGTAAGGATATTGATGCCTGACGTAGAGTTGGAGGCAGGCATTGGGACTTTAAGCTGTCATCAAATACATCCTTGAGTAAAGGGTTTCATTTTGCTGCAGACTTTTTATAAAACTCTGTAGGAAAGCCGCCCGGGCCTGGACATTTCCCACTCTGCATGCATGTGATAGCTTTATGAATTTCATGTAAGGAAATAGGATTCTCTTACATTCCCATCCACGGTGGGTATATTCAGGTCTTCAAAGAACCTATCCATTAAACTCAGATCAAAAGAGTGTTTAATACAAATTAAAATAGAAATCACTAAACTGCTTATTAATATCTAAGGGATCTGATAATAGTCCTGTGTCAGAATCAATCTGGGCAATTACTTGAGTACTAGATGTCTGTTTTAAACTATAAGCCAGAGCCCTGCTTGGTTTCTCCCCATACTCATAAAACATGTGTCTGGTTTTTAACAGAGCCCGTTCCGCCTGTCCAGTTGAGAGCAGATCAAATTCAGCCTGATACATCATCTGCCATTTATATAGCTCTGGAGATGGACCAGTGGCATAGGCTTTGTCTACTCTAGAGATGAATTCCAAAAGTTATGTTTGCCTAGCTACCTGTGCTTTATGAACAGAGGCATTGTAGGAGATAATTTGGCCCCTCAGGTAAGCCTTGAGCGTCTCCCAAAGTAAGGAAGGGGAGGTCTCTTCATTTACATTAGTTTCTAAAAACATATCTATACCAGCATTTACGAAGGCAATAAATGATTCATCTGACAAAAGAAGTGAAGTGAGCCTCCATCTGAATCTGCTAGGTCTATGATAGGGGAAGGTCAGGACCAGTGTTACAGGTGCATGATCTGATATTACTATACTGTTATAAACACATTCTTTTACCAATGGGAGTAGATATGTATGTATGTATGTATAAAGAAATAATCTATACGTGAATAATAAAAAGAGTATTCCCTCTTTGTAGGATAAAGAAATCTCCATGGGTCAGACACCTTGCAAGATTGTAAAAAAGTCTCTATGCATTCAGCTGTTTCTGAAGCACCAATTGGGCGATTGGAGGATCTATCCAATACTGGGTTAATTACACAGTTACAGTCACCAGCTAAAATAAGCTGATGAGTGTCCAGGTATGGTACGGTCAATAGAAAATTGTTCATGAACTTAGAATCGTCCCAATTTGGAGCATATACACAAGCTAATATCACAGGCAAACGGTACAGTTTACCCACCACAATAACAAAGCGGCCATTGGGGTCAAATATTGTTTCAGACACTTCAAATGATACTGATTTGTTGATCAAGATTCCAGCCCCCCTGGCCCTACTCCGAAAGGTTGAATGGAATACTTGTCCAACCCAGCCTCTTTTTAAACTCAAATGATCTGACCTGCGCATGTGCGTCTCAGTTAAGAAGGTTATATCCGTTTTTAAAAACTTAAGATGAGCAAGGACCTTGGTGCGTTTCATAGGATGATTTAGGCCTTTCACATTCCAATTAGTAAACTTAACTGACTGGCCACTCCTCCCAGAAGCCATATTTGAATTTGCCATATTTAATACTGGTAATATCCAGCAGACATAATCTGAGTTGCAGTAAATTAATTCTGTCACTCTGGTAGATGTCATGTTCGAAACAAAGTGTAACCACTAATGGACAAAATGAAAGACAAAAAAAACAACAAAATAAAAAAGAGACTTTAAGTACAAAAACACCACCACCCCCACCCCCCAGCACTATCCCGAACACAGTGCATATCCCAAGAGCAAAACACTGCAAAATTCTAACTTGGGTCTCTAATTTAACCAAAAACGACCCAAAGCACAGTGAGCAATCACATTCAGAAATATATATACAGTGGTACCTCGGTTCTCAAACTCACTAGAACTCGAATTTCTTGAAAGTCGAACAAACCAGTTTGACCTAGAACTCGATCTGAATATCAGAAGTCGAACCATGAACACTGACTTAATATAAATTGTACGCGCCAGGAAATGAGTCATACGACAATGCAATTCTTACTTGAATGCCTTCTTCACAGACTGGACGATTAACCAAATAAAACAGCGCAACATTACAGTAACTAACAATAAATAAACCACTAACTTACGTGTACTATTAGAGCATTTATGTCATTTATTTAAACTTTATTTTACCAGGTAAATTAACTGAAAACCACTGCTTTACGTGATATTCGGGAGAAATAGCAGATTACGCATCGGAACTGCCTGGGATACAAACGTCATGCATGTAACTAAACTCTTCAGCCAATAAGGGCAAAGGTGTGTTGTCACGGAGGCGGTTCCAGTTTGTGCAGCCGGGTGAGAGGTCGCAATGCATCTAACCGTAATGCATTGCGTCAGGATCAGAATGCGTTGCTTTAAGCCAGCGCTGTAAGCAAGTCGAACGCACTCAATGACCGGACTGGGGAAACAAAATTTACAAGCGGACTTAATACAGAGGACTAATGACAACAACCAGAAACAGCTGATCACATGGGGATCCCACACGAGCTTAACGAGGGGGCGTGGCACACGGAAGGAGCGGACGATCGGGGCAGGACAGGGGTAATGTTGGGATAATATCTTTATCGTTTTGGAAGCCATTAAGAAAAAAAATGCTCTTCTTGTTTTATCCTGTTCATTTTGTGTTGAAGTGCTTAAAAAAACACACACACACACACACACACACATATTTAGGTGTCATTTTGGGGGGCCGGGAACCAATTAATTGGTTTTCCATTATTTCTTATGGGAAAAATTAGATCAGAACTCAAACTTTTTAGGATTCGATCTGGAGTCCGGAACGGATTAAGTTCGAGAACCGAGGTACCACTGTATAGTGCAAAATACCATGTATTTTGTAATGTCTCAAATGAAGTAGGCCTAAACTAATATTAGGCCACTAAACATAGTGTACTATCAAAGAGCAGCCCATTGGTTTTCAATTCAGTAGCCTAATATGAAATACTATGGTTTAATGGTTTAAAATTATAGTAAACAAAAGCAGCTCAAGAAAATCAACTATTCATATGTTATAGCCTATTTATATGAGGAAGAGAACAAGAATTCCCGGCATGTTGAAAAAAGTGCCTACACCAAACCTTTCCATATAGACTAATAAGAACCGAGAGAAAAAAGGGAAAATAAATGTCTTTCTCATAAATTGAGCAACATAGCACTATCTGCATTTAGTAGGCTATAGACCTGGTTAATTCAACTTTGACACTGACGGTGAAATAAACCTGTACAGTTCGGTCACTTAAAAAACACTGACCGTTTTTGAAAGTTATGTCTGTACCTGATCATGATGGAGGAGAATGGTAGTCTTTATATACGAGATGGCCCGATGGGGATCGGTAAAGGTTTTTTCCTCGCCATCAAATGTGATACGGAATGTAGCTGGATAACGGAGACCAAATCTCACATCCTTAACAGTTCTAAGGAGCTGCTTTGCCTCTTTAAAGGCAGCTCGCTTCTTTGCTATCTCCAGAGTGAAGTCCGGAAAGATGTGCACACGCTTCTCCTTGTAAAACAGCTGCTTCTTCTGGCTGGAGAGGCGAAGGATGCGATCCTTCACGTCACCATGATGTACACGGATTATGAATGGTCTTGGCCTCTCCCCTTCCCGCAGCCTCGGTGCTAATGAACGGTGGCCCCGGTCCAGACGTGGAGTTTCCTCCAGGTTCAGTATCTCCTTCAAAGCAGTCACGCAGAATTGCCGCGGGTTGGTCCCCTCTTGGCCCTCCTCTATTCCAACAATGCATTTAGTTGTCAGGTTACACACATCTGACTGCAGTTTTTTCGCAGCAGTTTCCAAAGTAAAGACTGTAGAGCTCCACGCCGTGGTAGACTGCTCGAGGTCGTCCAAACGCTCGGAATGCTGTGCATTAGCAGTCTGTAAGGAGCTAGCCGTAGAATGCAACTCTTGGCGGATAGAAGTTATTTCTTGCCAGAGGACAGCAGTTTGTGTATCTATTTTCGTGCCCAATAGTTCAATCGCTGTCATAATTTTCTCAACCGAATCCGAAGAAAGTTGCTGTGCATCACCCTCAGTGGTAGCCTTCTTGCTAGCTGTAGCAGGTTTCTGTGAGCGACTAGCCATTTTTAAACGAGGAGGAAAACAAAACTTTTAAACGCGTTTTCTTGCTGCCTTAGTCCTTCAATTAGTGATGTTAAACTTTTCGGATAAATATTTATCTATCAATATGGCTTCTGCAAGTATGTAAATATAATGAAAATGAAATTGCTCGCTGAGCTCCAGGACCTCACAGCCTCACGTGTCGAACGTCAACCGGAAGTTCCCATGCAATTGTTTCTTAAACATACCTTTACCTATCTTATCTTATCCTATGTTATCTTACGTTATGTGAAATGTCGCTATTTACATCTGACAGATAGCCCATCTCCACAGCCATCTCCAGAACCCCAGGGATGTCACTCAGCTGGTCCAGCACATCACTAGGAAATTTGACCTCATCTTCATCAAGTCTCGGTCGCAGGGGCACCCTCATTATCCCCGTACGAATAGTGAGCCTCAGAGTTTCCATTCCTCTGTTGCTTGCAGATGTGAGCTGAGCTCATGAAGTCGTTCCAGAACTGCTGGCACCAGTAATGAGCATAGCACTTGGCATCATAGGTCATCTTATTGTAGTTGCTTATATCGTAATTATTGAATTTTTCCATTTTTTCAATAACAAGAGAAGGGGACAAAAACGGTGGTGTTGGACCCATGACCAGCTGAGATGAGGGGGCCTGCACCAGAACGTGAGGCAGAGGGGTGGGATGAACTACGGCTGGGGCTGAAGATGGTTCTGGAGCTGGGCTAACTGGTGAGGCTACGCATGGGGATGAAGGAGGGGAGTCCATAAAAAGAGATGGAGAAGGAGGTAAAACAAAAGAGGATGGGACTGGTGAGGGAACTAAGAAGGAAGTTGATGATAAGGCTGGTGAGTAGGGCTCAGGGTGCGACGTTGTTGGGACTCGATGCAGGATGGTAGCGATCCCACATGGGTTGAATCGAAGGGGTTACTGGAGAATAGCAGCTTTTGTAAGTTCTTGGTATATGGCCCCCTTCCATCCTTTAGGTTTCCTCCTTCGTCCTGATAAAAGAATGACGGTACAATTATGCAAAATAAAGTGTAACAATACAAGAGTCAAATCAATTGATGGCTGTTAGTGACAGACAGACAGCACACTTGGCAGTCAGTACTGCACATTGAGAAAAATACTGCCGTCTCATTGTCTCATTGGAGACAGGAAACGAATGCTTGGGAGACTTACGCGCTGGTCTCGGATTGGGCTGCCTGCATTTCCGTAGGGGTACTTCACCTATAAAAACACACCAGTCAGTGCACAGATTGCCTGATATGCAGAACAGCATTTACTATAGAGAATAGCAACGCTGGAAAGGTTCATGTGCACCAAGGCTAACAGCCCACTCAATCCAAATGCTGGCATCAGGAACTGACTATTCAATCAAATCATTTACTGTATATAAGTAAGTGAACTTTATTGTCATTCACACCATACAACAGTACAACAACGGAAGCATAGCTGAACAAAATTGCATACCTCCAGGCTCAATGTGCAGACATAAAAAGACAGGTGCACATAGTCAACATATGGATAACACAAAGAAAATTTCACTTCTTACACAGAAGTAATTAAGACTGTGTAAGACAGCATAAGGCAGCACAGGACAGACACTAAATATACAAACCAATATACATATATCTTGCGCCTTCCATAAATTCCATTATTTCTTTACTCTCAGGGTACCTAAAGTAAGAATTCTGCCTTTTCTGATTTACATTATGGGGACATATTCACCTGTTATCTTACTATTTCACAATGATTATCTGTGATGTTTAAACACATCACAGCAGCAGAATTAACCGATTCCATTATACAATACAGTAACCATATGGATTAGAGCCCCGTATGTTTACCGTTTCATGGTAACAAACACGATCTATTACTGTAAGTAAAACTCCATCCATCCCTTATGAACATTTTATTTTTAAGTATTCCAAGACACACACTTCCAAAACAAGATGATTGTCACAGAATACAAGACTCAACAACACCAGACAGCCCTATTCTGACTTTCATTCTTCAAGTGTTGAGTTACTCTGGCCATCGTTTTGCCATTCTTACCGGGGCTAATGGAACCAGGGTTGTTTTCTGGAGCAATCCACACAAGTTTCGGGGTGACAATGAAACAATTAAGACGGACCAATTAGTGCTGGGCTGTTTATCGGATATTTACGGAATATCGATATATTATCAAAACCAGATAAAGGAGGACACAATACAGTTTATATCGACATAATTTGGTCGTTTGTTAAAATCGGGCGCTATTAAAGACTTTGAATATAATTCCTTCCCCTTTTAGAAGTAACGCGAGAGCTGCGGTCCCGACGTTGCACAGACTCCCAGAATTCACAGCGAAAAGCGACCCATGCAGTTAGGATTCATGGGGGTTTGATGGAGGGCTTAATGCAATGGGACAGATAATATGTCACATGTGGTTTTCATTTAAAACTGAATATTTACCACACTTGAAGGAAATTTTCATGTATTGCTAATCTTCCTAAAAATACAGAGGTGGATCTATGCACTTATGCCGA